>NW_007257555.1:115570-187873 GCF_000164805.1 Carlito syrichta
AAAAAAAAAAAAAAAAAAAGAACAGATGGATCTAAGTCATCTTAGTGTCTGGAATTGCCTATTTAATTTTCATTATAGTTAGAGTAAAGATGAGGGATAAGATATATCATCTTCATCTGAAGGACAAGAGGCCTCTCCAAGGATGGCCTGGATGAAAAGGAGCATTATGGATCAAGTGCAGGCCCTTGAACAGTGCTGGTGGCCATGCCCAAATGATTTCATCCATTTAGAAGCAGTCAACGCCAAGAGGCCAGGCAGCTAGGAATGTAGGCAGGCAAGAGAAAATGTAAGTCACATGCAGTGGTGGGGGTTCTGCATCAGAGCTAAAATTCCATGATATGCATGCATGCAACCCTTTTTGTTGTTTATGACTGACAGTCAACCTGATAGCTCCAGTTACCATTACGATTGTTTGACGGCCATGCCATTACACTGATAAAATTTATTAAATATTCCCTCTCTCTGAAATGTTAGAGTCCTAGGTTCCCAGCATGGTTGGGGAAGGTGATAAAAAGCAGTTAGAGGACTGCAAACCCAAAGATTAGATTTCAGGTGGTTACAAGCTGGGAGCAAAGAAGCCAAGTTCAGGTCAACTAGCCAACTAGTTGAGTCAGTGCCTTAGAAATTTGAGCACTGTCATGTAAAACACACCTTTGAAGACTCTGTCAGTCAGAGGCTCACTGTAGGTTACAAAGATCAGCAGGACCATTCCCAGGCCTACCCTCCTCCTCAACTATCATCTCCTTAGCAATCCTCTGCCTACACCAGAGCCATGTGATCTGGGCCAGCAGTCACCTCTTGGGTGCATTCACCAGGACCTGAGTCCAGTCAAAGGAAATTTATGAATCCCTAGGTCAGAGCTCAGGGGACTTAGCATCAGGTTAGCACTTGGTTCTCATGTCTGTGAAGCATATGCTTATTTTTTTTTTACAGATGTGTCTTTCCTGCTAGCCTGAGGCCTTCCTAGAAGCAGTAGAATAAAAACAGAAGGGTAGGAGAAGTAAAGAATGGAAGGGGAAAAAATTGGCTCACCTTCTGGTTTTATTATTTTCCTGGGAGCCAGTTTTAGACACTAGACTTTCATCCTATTTTTCCAAATATCTGTCTTGATAGCCTTCCCAGTGAGCCATAAAGAACTCTATCTTCATTTTTTTGTCCTATATCTAGGGCCTTTTGCCTTTAGAACATACCTGATTCCCACTGGAAAGTCCTGGATCCCAATTATGAGCTGACATATACCTGCCCTGCTCACTGGGGTCTGTATTGGACTTCCCAACTTGCTACCATAAAGTGTGTTTCCTTTCTGGAAATCTCCTTTTATAGTTTCTATTCTTGGCAAGGTCTTGCCACAAAGGTCTGTGGTTCTAGGGAGGAAACGCTATAGCTAAGGACAGAGGCCATAAGGAAAATGGATTCACAAAGAAGGTGATAGCTTAGTAACAGGAAAGGTAGGTGAGACTATGCCTCCTTCATAAGGGAGTCCTTCATTCAAAGACAGGCCTTAAAAAGTTGTAATAAACACAGAACTCGGAATATAAGTGTGGAGGAGGGGGAGAAAAAAACATGCACTGAGAATATACCATATACCAAGCAATGTGAAAATGCATATATTATCTCACTTAATGTTCCCATCTTCTCTTGCAGTAGGAACCATTATCCCTTAATTTACAGAAGAGAAACTTCAGGGTCAGAGAGGTTAGGAATCTTGTTCAATATTATCAAGCAAGTGAGGGGTAGAAAGCCTGGAAATGAATCAGCTTTGCCTGATTGTAAAGTCTTTCTTTCTTCCCACATAGCCAGATATTTAGCCTAGATACACAGACTAGGACATCGGCACACCTTTAAGACACACATTGTTCCTGAATTAGCTCTACACCCCAGGAAACCTATGTTTTATAGTTTGAGAGGTCACTCTCTCCTGTGTTTGGCTTCCTCCACCAGGAAGTTGTAGACTCATAAGACATGAAAACTGTAAGTACATTAATGATCTGTTGAAACAGTGGTTTGTACATTTCTTTTTTTTTTGAGTTGGTGTCTCACTCTGTCACCCAGACTGGAGTGCCGTGACCGCTCCCGGCCACCGCAGCCTCGACCTGCTGGGCTCCAGCGATCCTTCTGCCTCAGCCTCCCAAGTAGCCGGAATTACAGGCATGTGCTACCATGCCCGGCTGATTTTTTGATCTATTGTAGAGATGAGGTCTCGCTGCCCAGGCGGGTCTCGAACTCACTGGCTCAGGCAATCCACTCACCTCAGCCTCCCAAAGGCGCGGGATTACAAGCTGAGCCACCGAGCCCGGCTTGTACATTTCTTATTTGTCACAGAATCCATGTTTGGAATTCCCATGCATGAAACAGACACTGCATGTAGCCTACTCCCCAGTTCTCAGCTGTACCTCTCTGGGAGGTACTTATGGGGCATGTCAAGAGAACTTTGGCCCTCCAAGAAACACAGTCGTTATACTCTAACCCCATGTTTCCTCCTTTGTGGATGAGAAGGCTGAAGACCAAAGTCAAGAAGGGTTTGCCCAAGTTTATCCAATGACCTTGAGGTAGAACAGGGACAAGATCTATGTCTTGTCCTCTCTATCCTCCACAGCAGCCAAGTCATATTCATCAGGGTAGAAGATATCGTGGTTCCATGTAAGTAGGTTTAAGATAGGCGCTTTCTTCTGGCAAACGAAAATAATTAATAATAGCAACCAATATTTATCAAATACTTTTTGTCCACTTTTGTGTTTCTGATGCTAGGCACAATGCTAAGAGTTATATTTGCACTATTTCATTTACTCCCCTTGTCAGATTAGGATCCCATTATGCAGATGAGGAAGCTGAGTCTTAATTCCTCAGCACCAAGTGACCCATTTGGTAAACAGCTTTGGTGGGATTTGATCCCTGGTTATTTCACTTCAGAGCCCAGCACAACTAAGCCGGTTTGCTATACTGTCTTCCTAAGAGCAGAAATAATCCAGTGCAGGCTAGAAGCTCGTTCATATTTACCAACATATTCTTCCCTGACCTCCTGCTAATCCCCAGCAAATGCTCTGCACAATTCAGACGTCTCATTTTCCTCACTGTGACTGCCAAAATGCAAGGTCTTGGGTATAAATGTGCACCCCCTACTCTCTCTCCAACAAACCCACATGTACCATCTACACATGCGGGCATGCACTCATGCATAATGCATGATGCCACAGTCTCAAATCCTGCTAAATTGAGATTCAGCCGGCTGTTGGGTCTGGAGACACCTCAATGCCTGCGTCATTAGCTGAGCTCTGAAAGCCATCATTACTGCAGCCACTGTGGCTGAGTCACTGAGACTGTGAGCAGGTAATAGAATTTCGGGGAGACATATAAAAGGGAATGAAATGGGACTCAGGCTGAAAAGCAGGCCTATCTGTTATCTGGTCCTGAAGGGTGATATGTAAACAAGGAGCTCCAGGCCCCGCGAGATGGTGATTTCACCAGGTCCCTCAGCAGGGTATAATAAACGGCCCAATTACAATCTCCACACTCTGAGGTTTCCTAGGAGAGGAAGGGAAAAAAATCAATGAAATTAATTTAATGTGGACCCATTCTTTATGTTTGTTTTGCTACATCAGTTGTCTGAGATACCCCACAGACCTCCACATCTTTCCTCCACACAGTGTCTTTACCCACAAGAGCAAAGAAAAAAGAAAGAAAGAAAAAAGGCAAACCTCCAGGCATATTTGTTTCTGATAGCTCAAAGAAGGGCGACAGATCAGAGAATCCCAGAGCTGGAAGGGGCTTTCAAATCTCATCTTTCATGGCACAGGTCTGAACACATGACTGTGTCAGTTGTGCTTTGCATAAGGACGCTCCATTGAAGGGCAAGTGGTTATGAGATCCAGTCCGTGCTCTAAGTGGACAAACAGCGATCCTTGTACAGGGTTGCATCTCGCTCCATTGAATTAACAGGGAGGCGTCAAATGAGATAGATATCATGAGTTCCACTAAACAAGCAACCAGAGATCTGTGTTCTGTATTCTGAGGCATTCACATTCTATGAGACCTTTTATGCATCTCCTTCTCAGATACATTCCCTCCTCTGTGTCAGGTAAAGTGCAAGACAAAGAGATTCCAGTAATAGAACATGGGCTTCCTACCAGGCACAGTGAGAGTACGAAGCATTTGTCTTGTTTAATCCTTTCAGTAATCCCCCTTGAGGTTTACTTGGCTCCATTTTACAGATGGGAAAAAAAAAGCAAGGCTCAGAGAGATGCAGTCACCTGCCTTAGGTCATATAGTACTTGAGTGGAGAAGCAATCTAAGTGTCTGGGCTCAGAGGCTATTTCCACTTCTTGTGTTCTATGATTCTATATGTAAAATGATCTTGGTTATTGAGGCTTAGAGGGCTGGGGTAAGGGTGGCAGCAGTGGATTATTGTTGCTACCAAGTCAAGCAACCAAAACCAATCTGACAGGAGTTCATGGGTCTGGGCAGGGGGAGGCAGGAAGTTGGGGAGTGGTGACCATGAGATTGACCAAAAGCAGAACTGATCTTCCTAGGAGGTTAATGAGAAGTAATCCTGAAAATCACTGTCCAGTAAGCCTGGTGTCAATATTTAGTGAAATAATTGGACAAATATGCTCAGAGAAAATCTGTAAGTATCTGGGAGATAATGGAATAGTGAGCGATAAGGAACGCTAGAGCTTCATGCAGAACAAATCATCCTGGACAACTTGATAGCTTTTCCTGACAAAATTACAAAATTAGTGGATGAAGGAGATGTAGTAAAGGTTATGGATTTGAGCTCCAGCAAAATATTGAATAGCATGTCATAGGGTGCCCAACTTGCCAAATTAGTTTAAATTGCCTCTCATTCAAGCTGTGCTGTGTTGTTATGGAATCTTGTTGGAGAACAGAGCCATCAGGTGCTGATACATGGTACTGCTTCAAGGGTCAGGGCCAAAGACTTTCTCACTCCCATCTGTGGTCTGGAATGGGGGTGTCAGAAGGGCCTTTGAGACCCCAAGCAAGAAATGCAGACATCTATAAAGCAGGGAAGGTCCTCGGACATCAGGGAGAACAGAGGCTTATAGACAATTTTGTTACCACAACTTTTCTATGAGGCAGGTGTAATCTCATCCTCTTCATCATCTTTAATTGTCATCATAATTTTGCTTAAAAGCAACTGAGGATCAGAGAGAAGTGGCTTACCGCATACATAAAAAGTGGAAGCACCTGGGTTCTAACCTAAATGTGTCTGATTCTAATGACTGATATACTTTCTTTTCAGCCTAGTGATTCTCAAACATTGGTGTGCACTGAAATTATAAGGGTGGAGGTGAAGTGGGGCATGGGGTGGGGAAGAGTTTTTAAATCACAGATTGCTGGGACCCACCTTTGGAGATTCTGACACAGAATCTGCATTTGCACCAAATTTGCATTTCCACCAAATTCCCAGGTAATGCTGGTGTTACTAGTCCAGGGACCACACTTTGAGTACCAGTGCCCTATTCCAGTTCTGCTCAGGTACTAATGTGCATATGACCCCCTTGAAGATCTCATCGAGATGCAGATTCTATTTTAGTGAATTTCTTAGGGAATGAGGTACACTGTATTTCTAAAAAGCTCCTAGGTGATGTCCATGCTGTGGAATGTGACCACACCTTGTGTAGCAAACACCTGTGTCATGATGTCAGGAAATGAGAACTCTAGAAAGAAAGCACCATGATTCAGAATTTGCTCCAGAATCCAAAAGGAGAGAAAACAGATCTTATAACAAGGAGAACAATGAGCTGTAAGAAGGACATAATTGGAAGACCTGAGTTCAATTCTTGGCCTTGCCTTCCTTTTCATTAGCTCTATGATTGGGGGGATTTAAAAAAAATGTATTTGGGTATCAATATGCTTATTACTTAAGGGTCAATTTTAAAAATAAAATTCATAGGGAAACACTTGGGGGATTTCTTAAAAGGACTGTGGAAGACATGCTCCATGATATTTATTGCTCAATATTTTTTTGTGTGAAGAGCCATGGATAAAACTGTTCTCAGGATGCAGTGCTAATTACTCCAACTGACTGGCTGGCCCTCCTTCCACATGCAAAGAGAGCCCAGCATACACCTTCTTATCAAACTGTCCTCTAAACTCAGCACCTATTTATAGTGACTTTATTAGCTAATAGTTCTTAGAACCACTCCACTATCAAACTTAAAAATAAAGTGTATCCCTCTGCATCATATCTCTCTACCCGTATGCAATTTATGACCCCTTGTCTGAAGTCTTTTAGCAGAACAGAAAGGCCTAAATCTAAACTACTGATTAAGTGAATGTAAATGGAAGGAGTAAAGGCTCCTGTCCAGCCTCCTCCTGATGCACCTGGGAAACTCAATAGAAAAAAATTTAAAAAGGGACTATTATATACTGTTAGATACAGTCAGAATGAAATGGAAAATTACTGTTGTGATTATTAGTAATATAGGCTAACAAACAATTATACTTTAAACTTGATATCTAAGGATCTTGTAACAAATAGAATTCCGTCCCACATAATTTCTAACCTCAGTCAATTTCTACCACCCTCCCACAATCTCTGTGTGCCTTCCTGCTATGGTCTGAATGTGTCCCTCCAAAATTCGTGTGTTGCATACTTAACACCCAGTGCAACAGTGATGGGAAGTGAGGCCTTCTTTGAGGTATTTAGATTATAAGGGTTCCACCCTCATGAATGAATCAACACCATTATAAAAAGGCTTAATGGGCCAGGTGCGGTGGCTTATGCCTATAATCACAGCACTTTGGGAGGCCGAGGTAAGAGGATTGCCTGAGCTCATGGGTTCAAGACCAGCCTGGGCAACTTGGTAAGACCTCATCTTCACAATAAATCAAAAAATTAGTGGGGCATGGTGGCACATGCCTGCAGTTCCAGGAAGACTGAGGCAGAAAGATCACCTGAGCCCAGCAGGTCGAGGCTGCAGTGGTTGTGAGCATGCCACTGTATACCAGTCTGGGCAACAGAGTGAGACTCTAACTCAAAAAAAAGGGCTTAACAGAGGGAGTTTGTTTCCCTTGTTTCCCTTCCCTCCCTTCTGCCAATTGAGAGCACAGTGACCTCTCTCCGAAGGACATAGCAACAAGGTACCATCTTGGAAGGAAAGACTAAGACCATCACCAAACACTGAGTCTACCGATGTCTTGATCTTGAACTTCAAGCCTCAAGGACTATGAGAAATAAACGTCTGTTCTTTATACATTACCCAGTCTCAGGTATTTTGTTATAGCTACTATTCATTTTTCCCAGAGCATTCCCTGACCTTTCACTTTTGTGTTTCCCCATAGGGCCTAGCATAACAGAAAATTCTAAATATTGATTTATTTCTTAATGTTCTTCAAACTTCAGTAAAGTCGTCACTAGCATTGTTCATTTCCCAGCCTTTTTTTCTTCATTTGTCCAGAATAACACAAATTTCCCCAAAGCTATGTGTCTTTTATGACTCTCTGTGGCTAACATCAGACCCAGGTCTCCTCCATGTCCAGCTGGCCCAATAATTAATCTGTTCATTCATTTACCTTTACATTAAGTCATTCTTTTCATTCCCTCAATGACTCCTGTCCTCAGCCTTTCCCCCAACTATTTCACCATTCATTCATTTATCATTTTACTAATTCATTCACTGGATCATTCATTCATGCATTTACTATCTATATGTCAATTATAATTCATGTATATCTATTCATCCACAGAATAGTTCATACCATTTTTCATTCACATATAAATTCTCTCATCACACATTCATTCACTCATTCATTGATTAGTCCATTCATTAAATAACCATATTGCTCATTGGGTGCTCACTCTGTCAGTATCTATCTTGGGCACTGATTCTAGAAGAAGTGGCCTCCGCTCTGAAGAAATCCACAAACTCATCAAGAGGACAAGGAAACAAACATGTCACTGCAAACGCTGTACTGCCAGGGTAGAGGAGAAAGGGCAGGAGGTTAGAAAGAAAAATAAGTACTAATAACTGCATGTCTACCTGTGCCAAAACTTCCTATGCATTGTCTGATTCAAGTGCCCACCTCCTTTTAATAAATAATGAAACCACATTTACTTAGTGAATAGACTTAGTTGATATTTGACCTCAGGTATTCTCATTCTGCTCCCCACACTCTTAACCACTCTGCTGTATCTACTGGTAACATCACCAGTGACCTTAGTTTAGATTAGTACTTCTGGGGAGTGGTGTGGGAGAAATCAAATTTGAAAGGTGTGAGAAGCAATTGGAAAGTGAGGAAGTGGAGACAATAAGTTTCTATCAGGCAGTTTGTCCTTTCAGAGGAGGAGAAAGGAGATTACTATGGAAGAGGGGCTTAGGATTGAGTCCCACACAAAGCATCAGGAAACTCTCATGAGCATAGGCAAGCATATCTATCATTCTTTCCCCTTAGTTGTCTTCATTTGCATTGTTCATTCCATAACCAAGAACTATTTTATTTACTTCTATAAATATCAAAACTTAGCACAGGGCCTGCCACAGTGTTGATAATACCAGAATAAATTGAAATGAATTCACACATTGTCCAGAGTTGCCATTTTGCAGAAAGAAGGGAAGAAAAGGTCAGCTGAGCAGGACTTTCCACCAAGCAACCCATGGAACCAATTGGGTCCTGGAATGCTAGTAATATGGAGAGAGTGACTATGATAACCAGAAAAATAAACTAAGTCAACATTGATACGGAGAGATTCAAACACAGAAAAAAGTTGAATTCAAGCATTAATAGGGAACAAGACTGAAACTGAGGATATGGGTAGGCATGTAGGACTGTCTTAGAGTAGAAAGAAAATTGGTCCTAGCAAACTCAGACCCAGGGGACAAATGTCACAGGCAAACACCCTTTGGATGTTTGCACAATTTCCTGGCAATTTGTGTTGGTCCACAAGCCCCAGCAGAGAAAACAGTCTTATGGGTGTGGAGAAAATGAAGATTTTAGCTTCGGTAGGGTTAGTTTAATTAGAACTATTATTAGTTTGTTGTGCAAAAAAGTTCATTAGGAACTCATTGGGGCTCTCAAAAGTGCTGGGCATTTTTTATAATTACATTTCTTCTGATTCCTCCATGGGTTTCTTGATGCAGTCAGAGCATGGGATCTATTAAAGGTGTTTAGGAGAAAATGGTTTCCAGCTCACTTGCCATTTAAGTCCAGGGTCAGATACCTGTGGTTCATGTTTTGAATATTGTTGAAAAGAAGAAAGGAACCTCGAAGGTGGTGAATTGTAACAGGTGCTTTGATATGTGCCATTTTATACCACAACAACCAGAAAAGCCAGAGGATCAGATGCTTGAAGTAGCTTTCACAAGGTTACACAACTCGTTAGGGGCAGCATCAGCATTCAAACCCCAGTTGGTCTAATTCCAAAGCCTATACTTTTTCCAGGGCCCCATGCTGCCCCCAACAGTGAAACCTCGTTTGTAAGAGAAGGAATTTCTCACTTCATATTTTCAGTTCCTCAACATATGATTTGGGGAAAGGAGAAAAGGAGCAGGCAAAATAGCAAAGGAAGAGGAGAAAGAATCATTTTATGCCAGTTTCAGACTCAAAGATCACTCCCCAGCTGTCAGCTGAGCCCACAATCACTGTGGAGTTTTATTAAAAAGCAAGAGTTGTAGAAGAGTGAAGTGACAGATTTAAAATTAACTTGCCAAACTCCCCATCAATATTATGACAGTCCCCAAGTACCAGTTCAGTGACCCGGTACACCAACTTGACAATATTAACATAACTTTGTCGGAACAAAAGCTTCCCTTCTGTCTTTTCAAGTGAAGCTAATTTTGGAGAGACAGACATTCTTCTTTCCGCCTTTTTTTTGGCACCTCTATGACAAGTCCCTCTAGGCCACCTGAGAGCGCATGTTTCATAAACCTCCATTATCTTTCCATCTCCCTGAGGATTGCCACCCACGTGGGATGCTTAAGTCAGGCAGAGAGGTGCTTCTTCCATTTAGGGACCTACTAAAAGAATGTAGACCAAGAAGGAGACCTGCATACTTGACACTTTCAGAGCACTGACTTGTGGTTCCCTTTAGTCTTTATATTTGGAATGAGGATCCATGATGGCTAATCCAAACAAGTTGGCATTTG
This sequence comes from Carlito syrichta, assembly GCF_000164805.1. Classification (NCBI taxonomy): domain Eukaryota; kingdom Metazoa; phylum Chordata; class Mammalia; order Primates; family Tarsiidae; genus Carlito; species Carlito syrichta. The sequence goes on from NW_007257555.1 coordinate 125,674, forward strand.
GGGCAATATGCTCTCTGGACCAGCTCTTACGTGCTCGCTACAGTCTATGCCCCTCTCTCCCTTTATCTAATGATCTCTTACTTACCCTTCACATCTCAGCTTGGTCATCAATTCCATGAGGATTCTTGAACTCCATATGGGCATGCTCTCATAGTATTCTGACTACACAGGTCACTTTATTGAATTTCGCTGAATAAGCATCTTTCTTTTGTTAGTCTAGGAGTTCAGTAGGTAGAGTGACTATATAATTTATCATCTGCTCCAAGCTTCTGTTGTCTGGGGAAAATGCTCACCTGGAAAGGATTCTGAGACAACAGTCATAAACTAGAACTGGTCCTAGTCAAACCGGGATATATGATCACTCTATACATATGGGCATATAAAACAACTGTCAGGCTCTCTATCACCTTGAACAGTGGTTAAAATTCAGTCAGTACAGGATATTTGTTGAGTGAATAAGTGAATGAATGATGAATAGAATGGTTTTATTTATTTATTTATTTCTCTTTCTTTCTTTCTGTCTTTCTTTCTTTCTTTCTTTTTTTTGAGTTGGAGTTTTACTTTGTCACCCAGGCTGGAGCGCAGTGACATGGTCACAGCCACCTATGCCTCAACCAGCTGGGCTCAGGTGATCCTTTCGCCTCAGCCTTCCAAGTAGATGGAACTACAGGCATGCGCCACCATGCCTGGCTAATTTTTTGATTTATTGTAGAGATGAGGTCTTGCCAAGTTGCCCGGGCTGGTCTCGAACCCTTGAGCTCAGGTAATCCTCTCACCTCAGCCTCCCAAAGTGCTGGGATTATAGGCATGAGCCACTGTGCCTGGCCTGGTTTCCTTTCTTTTAACAAGTCTTAGAGGCAAATTCACAGAATCTTCCCTTCTTTCCTCCCTCCCTCGCTCCCTTCCTTCTCTACACCCCTCTCTTCTTTCCTCCCTTCTTCCTTCCCTCCCTCTCATTCTTTTATTCTGCCTCCTAACTTGTTAACCACCTTCTATGTATCAAGCCCTGTTTATTTTCATTGCTAAGCATATAAATAAACATAGCTTCTGCCTTGAGAGCAAGAAGAAGAAATAACTAGCACATACTGAGCATTTATTATACATCATTGCTTTAAACACTGTATTATTTAGCCAACTGCCCAATGAAGTAGGGAATATGATCACCTTTTACAAAGGAGGACAATGAAGTTTAGAGAGGTAAGGTAACTGGACCAAGGTCATACAACTAGTATCAGCAGGGGCTGGATTCAATTCCAGATCTGCCTGAGTCCAAAGCCATGGTCTTATCTCTAAACTAAGCTACCACTTCAACTTTGTAGAAGGAAACTGAAATACAGAGTAAAGCAGAGTATAAAGAGATATGGACTGAGCGAGGTTCCTAATCTGTGAGTGAGCACAGACGTTTCTCTAACCCACAAAATGTCACATGCTTTATCCACAAACGTAACAGCAACAACAAACCTTCTAACTTAACAGCTACAATTTATTGAGATCTTAGTTCCATAGATACTTTGCTAAGTCTTGGAAATTTACAGTGATGAAGAGTCAAAGATGGTCCAGGGTCTCAGTTCAGACATTTAATAAAAGAACACACGAATATTAATTTTATTTAGGTTTTCAAAGACATTTCAGAGGAAAAAAATATAAGAACTAGAGATAGTTTCTTTTTTAAATCATTATTTTCCCAGATAAGGAAAACAAGGCTTGGGTGACTCAATGGTCAAGACCACACTGCACAGAGCTAGGATTTGAGCCTACATCTACTTTCCTCCTGAACAGTTCCATCATAAATCTACTAGCAGAAGAGAGCAAATCCCTCAACACTACTTTTTTATGTTCTTTAGATCTCAATGTCTTTAGACGCAGAATGGATATGACATTGGCTCTTCTCCTTAAGCTTGTTGTGAGTATTAAAGAAGATACAGTATTTGGAGCACTTTGCAGAGTGATCTGGTCCATAAATATATGTTCATTAAATAGCAATTATTTTCATCATTAATATTATTAGGCAGTATTGAAATACTAAGGTTCCTCAGTGATCCATCATACACACAATATCCTATGTTATCAGTTAACTTTAATGTAGGCATGTTTTTATAGCATTCTCCCTCCTCACCCTTGGGTTCCTCAGCCTAGCATGGTAATACTAATGGAGCAGAATGTATGACTGAACAAGTGATAGATTTAAGGAGAAATGGATATTTGAGTATGGGTTTTGAATCAGACTGCTTAGATTCCAATCCTGGCTCCATCATTTAAAGCCAAATGACAATGAGAAAATGATTTAATCTCTTAGCACTTCAATGTCATCACTTGTTAAAAATAAGGGAGGGGGAAGGTTGATAGCACCTCTACATCACACTAGAGGTTGTAAGAACTGACTGCTTTTAAATAGATGAAGCTGCTCCCTGGGTTCTTGTCTCCTGCACCTGGGACTTCGGTCTGCCTTGCTGGTGGCTCTTTGTCCCTCTTATGTTTAACCATAGGATTCAGGGTTCAGGCTCTACTTTTCTCCATCTACTCCCTGGTGAGACTGTCTGCTCTCATTTCTTTTATATCATTTATATGCTAAATAATCTGAAATGTGCTTTTTGAGTCATATTTCTCTTCTGGACTGGTAGCTTCTAATGGCTTCCTAACATCACCATGAGAATATACATTAGATGTGACCAGATTCATGGCTATTGGGGCTGGGTGATGAGTACCTGAAGTTTCACTGCACTAGTGTCTACTTTTATAAATTACTGAAATTTTTCACAAATTCATTTGTTAATGTGGCCCAAAACAAATTTCCTTCTATTCTTTTCCCTTGTGCCTTTTCCTCCTGTGGTCTTTCCTGTCTCTGTCAATGGCACATCCATCTGTCCAACTGCTCAGGTCAAAATCGGCGAACCAATCTCCCTCCTTCCTATGACTCCTTACTCAGTAAATTTGATTGCCCCATCTTTAGAATACACCCAGAGTCTGCTCACCTCTCACTATGTTAACTCCTACAAGTATACACCAAACCACCATCTTCTTTCATTTGGACCACAGCCAGTCTGGGAAGTGTTTCCCTGATTCCATCTTGCCCACTAAAGTCTATTCTACACACCCCAGTGGGAAGGGTCTTTTTAAGACACATCAGATCATAGTCCTCTTCTGTTGCAACAATGTACTGGCTTCTTTCCCTTCTCACACTCACAGTAAAATCCAAAGTACTGCACGCCATGTGGCTCATAGGAACCTCCATGAATTGGCCCCACTCCCCCTCTTGACACTCATTAGCTCTTTATTTGTAACCTTTTTTCTACCACTTACCCCTTCTTCCCTGATGTTCCATCCATCTGGGCTTCTTTTTGTTCATGGAACATGCCAAAGGTCATTTAACTTACTGTGCTCTTTATCTGGAAGCTGTTCCCCAGATAAGCTCACAGTTCACCACCTCACTTAGTAAGATCTTTGCACAAGTGATAGCTTATCAGAAAAGTCTTCCATGCTCAGCCTGTATAACACAAAATCTCCCGCTTAGGATGCTGCATACCCTTAACCTGCTTCCTCCATAGTATATATATCTGACAAAGTACTATTTGTTGATTGTCGCTCACACTAGAATATAATCCTTGAGTGCAGGGATTTGATACATTCTATTCATGGGTGTATTTCTGGTTTCTTAGAAAAATGAGTGGCATACAATAGATACTCAAAAATATTTTTGATGGAAGATACAATAGTGCCTGATGCAGGGTAAGTACTATATATATGTCATTGTTAATTATTCCTCTTGTATTACTAATACCACTACTGTTACTTTCATTGGGGTTAGGCTCCTAACATTTCCTACCTCAGTTGTCTCACAAGGATATGCAATTACCTTTATGTTTTATATGTGAAGACAGAAGCTGAGAAAGGAAAAATTTCCCTAGAGATCCAATAGCCCAGGAATTGGAGTCTCCTGCCTCCAATACCCTGGCCTCTCTGCCTCCCTGGTGTTCCTGCTTTTTCCGTGGTAACATAGAGTTCACCAAGGGATCCTGGACCCCTGTGTTTGAATAATCTCCGTGTTACTGTTGAAAAAAACTCATCATCTGTGGAAAGATCTTTAAGAGATATCACTAAGTGAGAAACAAGATGAAAACAATATAGTTCACCTATTATTAAAAAAGAAGGGGACATTTAATCTTATTTGTATTTACATAAAAGTACTGGAAAGATATCCAAGAAGCTAATGCAAACAATGGGCAGGGGGAAAGGTATAGACAGAAGCAGAGAAGGGAGTGACACCCATCATTGGGTGTTCTTTATACTATTTTTATTTTTGAACTTTGTGACTTTAACACCTATTAAAAAATCAATTTTAAAATGACTACCAAACAGTCATAGCCCAGAGGAGCCTAAGAAGACAGACAACTCAAAATGAGGTTAAGACCTAGATGGTCTTAACACTCCCCTCAGCTTGACTAAACTCCAGACAGGCTTCTTCTAGACTCTAGGTCCCTGACCTCCCTTTTCTTAGAGCTTTTACTTTACAAACTTGCAATGTACATTCTTTCTCTGCCCCTTTAAGATATAAATCTTTTTAAAAAGCTTCTTGTCAGTTTTACAACTGGGATTGTCTTTCTCAAGGACAAGGGAACCATTTTTTTGAAGTGTAATCAGAAGACAGGACTCCTATCTCCCAGTATGTGTGGGAGAGTGGAAAGCTAACTTCCATCGGCACCCATTAGCAAAAAAGATGGCCTAAACAGAGAAATATATTTGCAAAGTCAGACACATCCCCTTGTGCCAGACACATCCCCTTGTTCAATATCCCCTAACGTCCTCCAGTATTTTTCCACTCACCTCCATAATTACAAACCCTCTCGTCCTTTGGAATTACGTTCAGATCTCATTACTGTTGCCAGCCTTAAATAAAGGCTTCCTTGCCTGTTTAACATGGTCCGGTGCAATTTTTGTTTTGATAGTAGTATGCTGGATGAACTCCCAGATCAGGAAAAGGACATTTAGTAAAAACTAAGAAAATTTAAGATGCCGAGGCAGGAGGACTGCTTAAGCCTAGGAGTTCAAGACAAGTCTGGGCAACAAAGTGAGACCTCGTCTCTACCACACACAAAAAAATCAAAAAATTAGCCAGACATGGTAGCACATGCCTGTTCCAGCTACTCAGGAGCCTGAGGTGGAAGAATCATCTGTGCCCAGGAGGTCCAAGTTGCAGTGAGCTGTGATTATGCCACTATACTCCAGCCTGGGCAACAGAATGAGACCCTGAGACACCGACTCAAAAACAAAAACAAAAAACAAACAAAAACCTAAGGAGAGCTGAATAAAATATGAACTTTAGGTCATAGCAATGTATTAATTAAGACGATACTAGGGGAAACTAGGTGTAGTATACGTAAGAACTCTCTGTATTATCTTTGTGATTTACTTATAAATCTAAAACTGTTTTAAATAAAAAGATTTTTAAAAATAATAATGCTAACTGAGGCTGGAGGACATTATGCCAAGTGAAATTAGTCACGTACAGAAAGACAGACAGAACTGCATGAGCTCACTTACATGTGAAGTCTAAAAAGTCGAACTCATAGAGTAGAATTAGATTATCAGAGGCAAGAGGTGGAGAGGGTGAGGAATGGGGGGGTGATGAAAAGGGAGATGTTGATCAAAGAGTACAACATTTCAGTCAGGAAGAGTAAGTTTCAGTGATCTATTGCTCAAAATTATAATGCTTATCTCATTATTGCTTTAACAAGAAGTTTTTAAATGTTCTTACCATAAAAAAAGTATGAGGGGTGATAAATGAATATGTTAATTGGCTTAATTTAATCATTCTACAATGTATCCATATAGCAAAACATCATATTGTACACCATAAACATATATATTATTTGCCAAGTGAAAATAAAATATATATTAAACAATAATCCTAGCTGAGTGGGGTGTGGGAAAGACCATTCAAGTGTCAGAAAAAGCCAGGCAGGCAAGACTCTGACATCGTCTGTGTGATGACAGACAAATTATCAGACCTCTTTGAGTCTCGGTATTATCTATAAAATGACAACTTGCATGTCCACTAACATCATGAATTCCCAGTAGTGGCAGAAGATGTTCCTTGGTGGGAAAAAACGTCTTAGCCGTTCTAGTGCTCTGTGGCCCTCCAATGCTTAATCCGGTGCAACAAAACCTTATCCCTTAGTATTTAATTCCTCTTGTTAAGGAGAAGTCAGCCTTAATTTATTTTTTTAAATGGGGAGGGTTGATAATTTTTTTCTTTAAAGTTAAGAAACACAGACTTAGATAATAACAAAAAGAAAGTATAGTCTTTTTCCTTTATACTAGCGTTAGACTCTGAGTCTTGTTCAGCTCGAATCACTAGAATCTGGGACATAATAATCACTCAATGTATACTTATTGGTTGAATCACAAAGCTGAAGGAAATTTAGTTGTGATTTAGCTTAACCCTCAAACTATGTTCCTACCTCCTTTGTAAATACAGCTACAAAGTGCCTGTATGACTTTTGGTAGTGTTTATTCCCAGTGACTGGGTCCTCACTAACTCCTAAGAAATAGAGAATTAATAGAAACTTAGAGGGGTATCCTTTGGAGTCACTTTAATTCTCTGAAGTACAGTATGACAAGTAAGAACAATGTCATCATCGTTTTTCTTTCCCCCTACTCTAGAAAGCATCCAAAAAAAAAAAAAAAAATGAAGCAGCTTCAAGGGTATAGGGAACTCACGGAAGAATGGAGGGGTTGACTTAGGGCTTAAGGTTTGTTCAGAGCCTTCAAGTGCACATTGAATTTACCAGCCCTGAGCTACCCAAATGCTGCAGCTTTGACTCCTGGCTTATGCCTGCTAATTAACTACCCACTTAATGTGCTCCTCTGAGGATCTTATGCGACATAAAAATAAATGCTCATTTTGGACTCTTAAAAGCCACCTTTGAGGTGTTCCACTAGATTATCATTAATAGTAATTATTCAGTGGTGATGTTACATAAAACCCCAGCCACTGCCCTTGGAGCTCTCTGTATTAATTCACATCCAATACACTGTGATCATATCTTTCATTAGAATTGTTACTAAATACATTTCTATTCAGGACAGCTCTCTGAAATGAAAATATTTTTCTAAAAATTAATTTTCTTGATACACATGCGTAGGTATATTAATGTGAGCTTGCTTAGAATAGACTTTTTCATTTCTCTGGAAGGAATATAAAGAAAGTAATGCTGGTGAATTTGCATCTCACATGATTTCAAGGGTGACAAGATGCACAGATCAACACAAAATTTCAGAGTGAGTGGTATTTCATAGATCTTTGGACTCATGTTAAGAACATGTCGCTAACATTCGCACATGTCTTTACAAGGCATTTTAATCCAACTTTTCTCATCACCTCCCTCTCTTTCCTGTAATTCTCCTTTGAGGTAGTTACTATTACAATCCCTGTTTTAATGGTGAGCCAAGTCAAGGCTCAGAAATGTTATTAGATAGTTATGAGGTCTTACAGCTGGTGATGGTTCCCATACTTTGGTGCTTAAACGGCCCTCCTGATTGAATACCCATCCTCTGCCATGGGCTCCTTATCTGCACAATCCCATTCCCGCACTTTCTTCGTGACCCACCTTGATGTTCTATGCTCTTCCTTGGCTGGAATACTCCCTCACCTAATAGCTAACTTTTGCTCTAACTTCCAGGTCTGTCATCAGTTCTTCCAGGAAGTCTTGCCTGTCACTCACCCACACCAAGGTGGGGCCACGTACTCCACTATGGTCCCTCACCCTCCTCTACTTCCTTCTATCATGAGCCACAGTGGAGTGCAAAATGTGCATGTTCCATGGTCCAACTGCACAGGAGTCTACAAAGCTTTATATGGCCCGTACATAACAGATGTTCAACAAAAACTTAATAATTAACAAATGAGAACTAGTGCTCAAACCTCTGACCTCAAGTGCATTCCTGTGGCATCATCCCATTATCTCCCATAATTAATTAAACAACAATAACCAATGACTTCTGGTGTTTGATTTCTTCCTAGAGTAAGATATGGATGTTGCCTTAGCATAATGTAAATAGAGTAAAATTTCAGGACTGTGGACTTCATTAATTAAGGATGCATTATGCTTGGCCAGGGGCTGGATGGCTCATACCTTTGAAGTGTTTATTTATAAAAGAGATTGCTAAGCACATTAGTGCCTTAGCAGTGTAAACAAGATCATGGGGGAAATGGCAGAAGATACTTAAGAGAACAAACTGCCTGGAGTCACTTTGGAAGCACCCATTATGAACAAACAATCACTGTGCTAATTACGATTGCTCTGCTAATTACAATTACTGTGCTAATTACAATCTATCCTTATCTGTTCCGCAGGTTCCCTACAGACTTTTGCTTCTGAGCACTTAGACCAGCCTGAGTTACTGCCCATATTTGAGTGTAATGAAATTGCGCTTCTTTAAAAATTGTCTCTGCTTCAGTCTCAATGATTCAGATAGGCTTTTCCCTCCCAGAAAAAGAACACCGTCAGGGATTTTGAAGCCAGAAAATTTAAAACAAAACCAGAAAAAAGGGAGGGGGGCCTGTGAAGAGAAGTGAAATGGACCTTGTTGCTTTTGTTGTTTTAGCACCTTTTGCAGACTACAGACACATTTTTAGGTTAGTTGGAGAATATTTGAAACATGCTGCGTATAATTTGCTTTCTCATAAAATGATCATGTTTGGTATATTTAGAGATGTGAACATGGAGAATAAAAGCTAAAAAAATTAAAGTGGCTATTTTTCTTTCTTCTCTGGCTATAAATAGGGGAAAGATTAGAGAGGCCTTGTTGAAAAGTACACTGAAGTTCCCTGCTCCTCATAAAAAAATAAAATAAAATAAAGAGCATCTTTCACTAGATCTTAATTTTACTACTTACTTTCTGTCCACAATTAAACTAATGAGGGTTGAGGGTATGAGATGTTTATTTCAGTGCTTAAGAATAATACAGTTTCAGCCAGACCCAGTGGCTCAGCCTGTAATCCCAGCACTGTGGGAGGCCGAGGCAAATGGATGCCTGAGCCCGCAGGTTCGAGACCAGCCCGGGCAACTTGGCGAGACCTCATCTCTACAATAAATCAAAAATTAGCTGGGCATGATAGTGCACGCCTGTGGTTCCAGCTACTTGGAAGGCTGAGGCTGAAGGATCGCCATATCCCAGCAGGTCGACACTGGGGTGGCTGTGAGTGTGCCACTGCACTCCAGCCTGGGTGACAGAGTGAGACTCCAACTCATAAAAAATAATAATAATAATAATACAGCTTCACCCAGTCCAATGTCTCCTCTCAAATGGATTTCTCGCTACTTTTCCAGGAGGTTGTCTTCAACCTTTGACCTGGAGCAGAATGCACCCCAGGTCTCTGCTGGTGAATTGCTTTCTATTGCATCCAATGATGGCTGAAATTGCAGCATGGGCATGCAGAGGAGGCTCTGATCTGGGCACCCAACTGTGGCTTTGGGACACTGGAGCTGGCAGCCTGCCTTGTGTAAGTCCCTCTCCTGCTGATACAGATCTCTGAGTATTCCCTTGCCCATCCGTGAGCAGGGCAGATGGACACAGAACAACATGTACTACATGATGCACTCAGGGCCTATTAGATTGTAGGACAGGACTGTTCACCCTGGCTACTGCAAAACTGAAATATATGCTCTGCGCTTGATCACTCTGGAGAGAAGTATGGGAGGAAGACTTCAGGATTCCATGGTTCTCTAGTGTCATGGCATTGGGACTTGGTTCCTATTATCAAACAAATGGAAGAACAGCAATCCTCTATTCTCAGCTATAACTTAGGCAGCTATGGTTCCCATCTCGCATTTCAGTTGGGCTTATCACTTTGCTATTCAAAGTTGGTCCTCAAACCCAGCAGCTCATTTGAAATGCAGGGTCTCAGGCCTTACTACCTGTGAACTACTGAAGCAGAATCTATACTTCAGTAGGTTCCCTTGGTGATTGATACCACATTCAAGTTTGAGAAGCACAGGTATAATTCATGCATATTGAGTTCTGACTACAAGCAGAGATAGAAAATCCCTACCTTTAGATAAGGTTTTCATGTATAATAATAAAGATGAGCTAAAATTTCCTTTCCTGCTCTTGGAGGAACATGTAGTTTGAGACTATATGCACATGCATGTTTGCACACATTATCTGGAGACTGTAGAATGCTTAAGAGGGCAGATCTTGAATCCAGCTCCATCATTTTCAGGCTGTGTGACCTTGGATGCTACACCTCACTTCTCCGGGCTTAGGTTTTCTCATGTAAAGAGTATGAGCGTCAACTTGTTCTGTCCATGTGTTTCATGGGATAAATATGTGATCTATACCCCTCAAAGACAGGCTTTGAAAAGAATAGAGAAAATAATTTTACATGATCAATTATGCTTAAGAGTATTGGGAAATGAACCAGAGGATGATATGTGGTGATAACAGGGGAAGAAAATCAGGAAAGGTAGGATTGAGCAAGGCTGATGTGCAGCCCAGCAAGGCTTATTGGTTAAGTTTCATTCAGTTTGGATGGGCCTCCTTCCTTTTGATCAAGTATCACTTCTATGGTAATCATTAAATATTTTTAATATCACCTCAGAGGTAGAAGATTAGTACACTTTTGGATCTGGGCCAGGCCCAATATCAAATTCCACACAGTAAATACCAGCATCTAAATCCCATATCCCTAATGAGATGTATTTCACTGTAGACCATCCCAACAGCCCTTCAGGACACCTATATGACACAGGTGGTAGACTGTATCAGAGAGATTATGTTTTTCTCAAGTATGATTGCACACTATCTAAATGGTCCATCTCCCACAGATCCCAAGAGCATGAAGGGTCAAGCTTATGTCCCTATCCTGTGTATTTTTGTGAAAACACTGGACTTCTAATCTTATCCTGGGCAATTTATGATATCTTTGAGCTTTTGACCCTACCCTGGGCATTTTGTGAAAGCACTGTGTTCACCAAAATGTGTGTTGCTTGGAAAAAATTGAGAAGATGACTCTATACAGCTTCTGAAATTGTAGGGGGAAAGAACTTAACTGAAGGCAAAGGAAAGAATTTTTTTTTGAGTTGGAGTCTTACTCCATCACCCAGGCTTGAGGGCAGTGGCATGTTCACAACCACCCCAGTGATGACCTGCTGGGCTCTGGCGATCCTTCCACCTCAGCCTTCCAAGAAGCCAGAACTACAGGTGCTCACTACCCTGCCTGGCTAAGTTTTTGATTTATTGTAGAGACGAGGTCTCACCGTGTTGCCCAGGCTGGTCTCAAAACCGTAGGCTTAGGCAATCCTCTCGCCTTGGACTCCCAAAATGCTGGGATTACAGGCTTAAGTCACTGTGCCTAGCCAGGAAAGAATATTTAATAAGAGTTTACTATGTGCTAGGAATCTTGCTTATTGATCTGTCAATTTTTACCACAATCCTTTGAAAATATTTTGAGGCACAGCTCCATTTTATAGTTGATGAGCTTGGGGTTCACAGAAGTTAAGAGATTTACCCCAAGCCACACAGCTAGGAAATGGCAGACACGGGCTTTGGACCCTGTGAGGTTTTTCATGGCAGCAGCTCAGGCAGAAATAGGATTGGGTTCTTGCAGGATCACACACATGAAGGGGACCTTTGCCTAAGATTCCTCCTAGTTATGGATTTGGTAGCCTCTTATGGCACCTGGGTCCTCTGTCTGCAGAGAACAGATATGAAACAGGTGTCGATTTCTTTTAATTATCACCACACCAGGAAGCAAGTTTTGTTACCATTTTTCTTCTTTAGAAAGCAGGATTTATTGAGAGGACTTAATTAAATAGTGTGCCTATCGTCACACAGTTGACAAACGGCAAGATGGGACTCTAGTCCATAGCTGATTTCTTAGACAACAGGTTACTGTATCCCCAAATTGCTGGATCATGTGAACCACCTGGAAATACTGGTGGAAATTAACTTTTTCTTCACCTAGGAAACAATGGTGGGTCTTGGTTCAGCCCCACATGATTCTTATGATCAGGTGAGTAGGGAAGGTGTCACTAAGCCCCTAGCCACGAGGGTTGAGTAGTAAGAGTGCTGTACTCAGGGTCAGAAGGCCTTAGCCTTTGTCTGAGATTTGTACCAAACTTTTTGATTTATAGAAGAAGCAACAGAAACCAGCGGGAAGAATAGTCAAGGGTGATATGGCAGGAAGTAGCAGAACTGTATCAAGAACTCATAGAAGCAGAGAGAAGAATGGTGGTTGCCAGGGCCTGGGAAGAGAGAGAAATGGGGAGGTGATAGTTAAAGGGTGCAAAATTTTGGTTGTGCAAAACAAATAACTTCTGAAAATCTGCAATACAGCATAGTGCCTATAGCTAGCAGTACTTTACTGTACACTTATAATTCACTAAGAAGGTAGATATTATGTTAAATGTTCTTACTATAAATAAGATAAATAAATAAAGGGAGTGGGCCATCTATCTATGACCTTGAGATGGTTTCGCTGGTATGTACTTAGCCTCAAACTCATCGAGTTGTATACATTAAATATGCACAGCTTTTATATGTCAATCATACCTCAATAAAGTGGTTTTGAAAAAGAAAAAGAGAAAATCAGCTCTGTTATTCCAGACCTTTTGGTACACCCGATATTAGCCTTGATTCCTATAGAAGATGTCAGAAAACCTTGGAAAATCTGAGTCACAGAAAAGAGATTTTTCTGCAGACAGCCCAGGAATCAGAATGCCAGGAAATAACACCTCTTGACTCTTCTGACCCAGCCTCCAACTGCTAGAAAGTTGTGTTTCCAGCTGAACTCAGTGGCTCAGCCTGTATTCCCAGTGCTTTGGGAGGCCGAGGTGAGTGGATTTCCTGAGCCCATGGGTTTGAGACCTGCCTGGGCAACTTGATGAGACCTCATCTCTACAATAAATAAAAAATTAGCCCACTTTAACCCACTTTAGCCCACTTCCAAGATCTCACCAATGATCTCCCCAAAAGGTGTCAAACTGCTATGTCTCCAAGTGACAAGTTGAAGATTTTGCTAAGAGATGGAATATTATGGAATACTGCTTCATAAAGAGGGTTGAGAATGGCATTGAAATTCAGAAGCTAATGCCTTCTTTTAATTAATGATTTCTTCACTACCAGTCTCTCTGCTTTTTCTTATTTCAATGAGATCATGGTCTATTATAAAGCACCCAGGTGGTGTGGAAACACAACTTTCTTTTTTTTTTTTTTTTGAGTTGGAGTCTCATTCTGTCACCCAGACTGGAGTGCAGTGGCTGCTCCCGGCCACTGCAGCCTTGACCTGCTGGGATCCGGCTATCCTCTCGCCTCAGCCTTCCAAGTAGCTGGAACTACAGGCATGAGCTACCATGCCCGGTTAATTTTTTATTTATTGTAGAGATGAGGTCTCATCAAGTTGTCCAGGCAGGACTCAAACCCACGGGCTCAGGAAATCCTTTCATCTCGGTCTCCCAAAACGCTGGGAATACAGGCTGAGCCACTGAGTTCAGCTAGAAATACAACTTTCTAGCCTGGTTCTGCCATTAATTCTCTATGGGACTTTGGTGCTGGTGCTCCTGTACAGTGTCAAGGTTGGATCCTGTGTCTCCAAGCCAAGTCAGAGTGGATATAGTGCAGAACAACAGATGGGGAGTTGGAGGCGTGGCTTATCCATTTATTAATTCTGTGATTTTAGGCAATTAGTCACTGTGAAACTCAGGTAGCCCATTTACAAAATGGGAACGTTTGTACAAACTGTTCTCCTATGCTCTTCCATAAGGTCTATGGTTTTTCAGTAATGGAATGAAGAAAATTGACAAATGACTAGAAAGTCATATAACAGCTCTCAGAGATGGAAATATGAAGTGGGAGGATGCTGGGACCCTGGTACCCTTAAGCCCAGATGCTATCATTTTTTAAGCTGTTCTACTTTTAGGTTAGCTGGCCTGACCTCTGTGTGCTCCAGTGTAGTACATGGTATTGCTGTCTCACAAATATTTCTGTGTCTTTGCTTCTCAGCACATGAACACTGCATGTCTCTGCCCAATCCTTTGAGGTAGCCATGAAACGTGATCTGTCCAGAAATGTAAGCAGAATGTCACCACTAAGAGGAAGTTATGAGAACCAAGTTTGTTTCCCATTACAATAGCATTCACAGAAGCACATAAAGATGATTCTCTTGTCAGTTCAGTTTCTGAAACATCAGAATGACCAAGACCCCTACCACTTTGTGTCAGCCTGACACCATTTATGATCAACATAAAAGGTGAAAGGAAGGAAAAGAAGGATCCAGAAGCAGCAAGTATAATTAATTGTCTCCCTGAAAGGCTTTAGAAAACCATAAGGCAGAACAGCATTAGAAGTCACTTAATAGGAACTAAGTCAGTATTCTCAGCTGGGGAACAAGTAGATGTCGCTAACAAAGATCAGCTTTTCTCAAATCCTTATAGAAAGACCTTCTGTCTTGGCAGATGTGGGCTGTGGGTGCTGAATTCCCAAATTCCACCCTGTACCCCAAACAGTCCTCTTATGCTATACAATACGCACATTTGATAAGAAGACCAGATTGAAAAGAACCTTTCTAATAAATCTCTCATGAGCTCCTTCAGCTCTTTGTTCCATCATTTTTGAAGGCCTGTAAGCAAATGTCTGCTGCGAGCAGAACTGTCTTACTTTTGATGAGACTTTTGCAATACCTACCCTTGCAATTTGCTCACCCCTTATTCCCAAGCAACTTCTCCTAACTGCCGTTTCTGAGACTTCGTGTTCAATAATAGTCCTTGACTGATGTTTATCTAAATCCCTGCAATTTATAACCAAAGTTGACCTTTCTTCCTTATAGGAATGAAGTAGAATGAATGAGGATGGGGTAGGGGCACGGAAAAAACTACAAACAAATAAACATCAAATACCACCAACCTTTGGTGAATTTATCTCACTCTGACAGGCTGTCATGTCCCACACTGATCCAGAGCTAAGGGAAGGGGATTGTGATAGTGACCTTGCATGGGGCATACAGACCAACACTGTGCACCAAAAGGGATTAGAAACAGCAAAGCCTGACATCATCTACTGGTTCTGGGGGCAAGTAGAGTGAAATCATTGAATCTCTACATTTCCACAGCACTTGACATTCTACCAAAGGCTTTTATGTACATTCCCATCCACCTGAACATGATTCCTAATCTGGTGGCCTCTCCCAGGACTACACAGTCTCTTAAAACAATCCTCATTCCCTCCCTGGGAAGAAACTATATTTTGGATGAATACGCTTTTCTTACTTCTCTATCTCTTTAGGTCTCTCCTCCAGTCTTTCCGTCTGTCACACCTTTCCCACTCCCTTGCCTTTTGCCATCTATCTCCTTATTTCCTTATCTCTGTTTACTGCTCTACATTTCCTTTTCATTCTTTCCATGCTTGCTTCTCCCTCCTGCTCTGACATAGACTTGTCTTTCTTTTCATGTCTCTGCTCTTTGTGATGGTCTTTCCTTGTCAATCTTGTCATGTCACTATCTTTCCTCGTGCATCCCTTAGTGTGTGCCATGTTTAATCTTGGCACATGGTGCAACCCTTTAGATTGGTCAGAAAACATCTCCACATGTTCATTCCCCAGGTACAGGCTGCAGCTTAAATGTGGCGACCTGAAGAGGTAGTATGTCATGGATAGCCTTTACCTAAGATCCCTCTTAGTCATATATTTGGCTTCCCTCTATGGCACTTAGGTCTTCTCGCTGTGCTGGGAGCAGGGATAGAACACTGTGGTTTCCTCCCACATGCCAATATGGGATATAAAGAAGTTGCATATATCCCAAACCCGAGGAGCACTGGTTTGTAAGCCAGAAACTCTAACATTCCAGAAACTCTAACTTTCCTTCTGAGAGTTCTGATCACTATGAGTACTGAGCAAGTTACGTCCTTTCCTGAGCCTCAGTTTCTCCATCTGTACAACAAGGAGGTAGGTTTGAATGAGTGCTTGTCTAGTTCAGAGACTTTAAGTTTTGAAGCTTTCTGTAAAGCAGAAACCCAGGTTGCTCTTTTAGAAGTTTAAAAGAGGAAATGAAAATGCAGACCTCTCTTATTTCAGCAATTTCTAGGTATGGTTATCTGGGCAGGGACAGGGAGGAGAGCAAAGCAGAACTATAGCTGTCACATAAGAGACATTTTAGCTGGTAGAGAGATTGATATCCTAGGCCAGGCAGTCAGGAAATGAGGCATATGGCGAGACGGCTGGTGGCAGTGCCTGCTGGCTACTCTCTAAGGCTGGACCGGAGATTGCTTGGAGGAGGGAGGAAAGGAAGTAGGAGGAGGCGAGAAATTACAACTGTTTTTGACGCTGAAAAACTTTGCAGGCTTTCTGTAACTTGGAGGACAAAGAAGCTCCAGCCTTGTCCTATCTGGGCTCAGAAGAAGAGACTGGAAAAGATAAATTTAGACACATTGGTAGTAGTCTGCCTTCCCACAGTAGGGAGTCAGCTGACCTAGCATGGCTCTAAGAGGTGACATGGTCTGGGAATGGAAATAATTGCAAAAAAAGTTTGGCTGAAGCCAAAGATGAAAGTGCTTAAGTGATGGATTGTTCTAATATAATGGTACTCTCAAGAGTTCCCTACATCTTGGGGTAGTCATCAAGAGAAAAAAAGCCTATTCACTATATTCTCCTCCATGAGCAATTTAGGGTATCCACAGGCCCTGACTATTCAGAGACAACCCAAGGTTGAAGATCTGGGAACAAAGGGCTGAGTGCGTGAGGCAAAGAGGACTTTTGAGAGGGCTAAAATTCTGCCTGAAACTGAACAATCCCAGGTCAGCCCTGAAGGTGCTATGTTGTTTCTTACTGATCAGTCTATTGGCAGTGGGGAGACCAACACACCAGGAAATCAGATCTGAGAACATGGGCCAGCCCTGCAGTGACTTGCTTTGTGACCAAGTCTATTAACCCACCCATAAAATGAGAATCCAGAATTTCATGAAGTCCTTTCAGGATCCAGTCACTTAGTACTCACATGGAGCCTTCTTTTGAATCAAGCTAGTCTTCACACAAAAGAATGGGAACTGTACGTTGGACCATTTATCACATGCCAGCCACTCTGAGAGTTGCCTTGAAAAATCAAACTACATAAAACTTGTGATGTGCCTATCACAGTGGCTGGCATCTGATAAAACATTCCATTTTAAAGATGAGACAGTAGATTATGTTTGTCATAGGTGACATGGGGATTTGAGGTCAAGTTTATCTGCAGGTCTCTGTCTTTTCTTGACTCCCACTCCTGCTTGTCCATATGTCTAGGCCTTTGCAGGTTTCTCTCGGGACAGAGCAATGCCCTTATCTCTCCCAGTATTCTTTGCTACCAGTTCAAACTCCAGTTTGCAAACCTTGTCCTTTGAGAAGTCCATTATCTTTTCTTTTAATTCCATCACATGAGAACTTTGGGAAACTATTGGCTTTCCTTGGAGCACTGTTTAGCAAATTACATTTTTCTATATTTTTTCCAATTGTGTGTTTCATCTTGCAAGCTTTAAAATATTTTTTCTTAAAGAGAGGAGTAATTCTTTCATTTTTTTCTTTTGGATTCTAAGTTTCATTATTCTACCCATCATGATGCTCAAGACAGTTTCACAGATGATTAAAATTATAGAAAACTAGCAGTATAGAATCTCAGCATTGAGTGGTAGTTCATGTAGAAAATTCTTCTATAATTTCTTCTTCTGGAAGAACATTCCTTCCAGAGATTTTTCCAACAAAGTAGTAATTTGCCTCTGTTTTAGCATCTGAGTCACGGATCTGCTCCCCAACTATACCTAAGTGTCAGAGAGTCTGGTGGCTATTTTTATCTCATTTTTTATTTTATCCCCAATAACCAGCATGGTACCTGGGACACAGGAGGTGCTCAAAGAGCATTTGATGACCACAAGAATGAAAGACTTTAAGTAAGTCACATCTTCATTTTCATTCTCTAAAATGGTAAGTGAGGGAGTTTGTTGAATTGAAAGACAAGGGCAAAGCTGTAGTGTCTGCCAGACTTGATTCTTGACTCTACCTCTAAATAGATGATGACCTTGAGAAGGTCACTCGGTCTCTTTTGTTTGACTTCTCAATTGCAAAATGGAGATCATGGTGCCTCAAAGGATCTAATAATAAAGCTAAAATGGCATTATCCTGGCTCTCTCATTTTTAGAAGGGGGTCTTTGGAAAGTTACTTTAGATTTCTGTTACTCTTCTGTATAAAGGAGATAATAATAGCCCCTACCTCACAGAGCCATGGTGAGGATTACATAATAGAGGGTCAATGCTTAGAATACCCCTTGGCATATGGTAAATTAATGTTAGTGGCCATTATTACTGTTGCTAGTAGTAGTATTAGTAAAGACATAGCATAAACATTAATAAATGGCAACCATTATTACCACTCTTGTACTATTAATAAGATGATGGAATGGGATAACAATGACTACGAAGGTGATTTCTTACTAGTTATGACTTTAATTAATATGACCTCAAATGATAAGGAGAACCATGCTTATTCCTTTTTTATACAAAACTGTCTAAAAGTACAGTTTGTTTATTTTTAGAGAATCCTTTCCCACACATGGAACAAATCTCCTCACTCTACTATCATGGTTCTTCAGAGGCATGAATAAATTCCACCCAAAGTTTCTTTTCTTCAGGCAGAACAGCTCCAACTTCTTCAACTACCTAAGAAACCTTTTACCACTAGCCTGCATGTCTAATCTCACATAATATGGTCAACATAGTCCCTACACTATCCTTTCTTATTTGATGAATGTCCCTTTCTTTTTTTTTGTTTTTTTGAGTCAGAGTGTCACTCTATTGTCCAGGCTGGAGTGCAGTGGCACGCTCATGGCCACTGAGGCGATCCTTCTACCTTAGCCTTTCAAGTAACTGGGACTACACTCATGCACCACCATGCCCAGCTAATTTTTTTTATTTATTGTAGAGATGAGGTCTCCAAGTTGCCCAGGCTAGTCTCGAACCTGTGGGTTCAGGTAATCCTCTCACTTCAGCCTCCCAAAGTGCTAGGATTATAGGCATGAGCCACCATGACCAGCCTCCCTCTCATCTTTTAATTTCTCATGTACCTCCATATTTATTAACAGGGAAAGAAGCCTTTAGCATACTGATGGGCAAAAAACAATTTTTAAACAACTTTACTAAGATTTGGTTTCTTTTTTGTTGTATGTGTTTGTATATAGACTGATAAATAGATAAGAAGAAACAGAGAAAGGGAGATGTTTTAAGAGTGTTCAGGAAATTGTTAATTCATATATTTCTGGGTGATGGGATTTTTATTTTCTACTACATTAGATTTCATTATTTTTGAACTGCCTGAATAGCATACACAGGATATTTATTTTTCAGTAGACAGAAAGATTAATTAAAAATTTAAAAATACCATTAACTGTACCTATAAGATGATTTAAGACTGAATTTAAAACATGTGAATAGAGTTAGAAAAATGGAAATATGGGACAAATATTAGCTAGATACATGGAATAGAAACCTCATGGAATAAATTTTGCTGACTTTTTACACTCCATGGGTAGGTGTCTGTGAGCTTAAGGAGATGCTGGCCAGTATAACTATTCCATTATGCCTGTGGCTTTCTTGCCCTGCCCAGATTGTGGGTCAGTGACTCAGACCAGCAATGTACAAATGTCTGCCCCATACCTAAAGGTCATCTGGAAGACTTGGCCTTGGTTCACATGCTGTGTCCGGTTGTTATAACCATGTAGCATCTCTCCAAAGAGGGTGTCGTTGAATTTGGAGTCAGGTTTAAGGCACTTGGGGCCTTCACAGACATCTGAGAGCATCAGGCAAGATTTTCCATCAGGTGCCAGCTTGTACTCCTCCACACAACTGCATGAGAAAACAGAGACAAATGTTAGCTCTATGTTCTGGATGCCCTCATTGGGGGTGACCTAAAACCAAGGCCTCCTTTGTCTGCAAAACAGGTCAGAGTTTAGGAATAGAGATAGCTATTCTGGCTAAAATCTATCTAGGGCATAGATGTCTGGAGACAAGCAGATTAATCCTGTAAATTGGTGAATTCAAATAATGTCATTGGTACATTTTGGAAGAGTCAAGAAGATACCAGCGTGCACATCCACACAAAGCAAATTTTAAAAATGTTTCCACAAACACACACATTTTTTAAATACGTGACGAATTCAAGGAAAATTATCAGCTTAGTTTCTTAAACTAGAATTTATTCTCAGTGTATCTGGACCATGGACAACATAAGGTTTCTATTCAATTAGCAATGTTAGTAGCCTCTGTTGGTCTCTAATCACCCATTCTAGACACCCATCATAGACAGGAAGGCCTATGACATGTCTTTGAGGCAGGGATGAGCTCCTCTATGGACTAAACAGGCATCTAAATGGGATATGGAACTAATATTTGCAATTTGGGAATGTTCACAGTGGAAAAAGGATCTCATGAGTTGCAGAGGGTAGAAGAAGATAAGGGTTAGGAGAGCAGAGGTTTCAATCCCTGAAAAATCATTCCAAAGCTGGAATTCTTTGAGCTCCTATCTTTTCGTGGTCCCGTAATAGGCACTGGGGTAGGGTGCACATAAATATATAAGACAAGCAAGAGAATGGGTTGCACAGAAGAGACCTGTACAAACATTGTTTTTGCTCTCTGTGGCCTATGTGAAATTGGGCGAGTCATTGAACTTATTTGATCCCTGGTTTCCTCATATGTAAAAGAGGTTAGACACTTCTATCCTACCTCAATTCACTAGGATGCTATGAGGTCACATGATCACTTGGCTGTAAACACAGGAATTATTATGTACTTAGTGAAGTAATTATAACAGTGGCAGTTATGGTGGTATTTCTATCTGTTGAACATGTAGTACCCATGGAATACTTAATTTTTTTCTAACCATAAAGAAAAGGTAATATTATATCTGCTTTATACACAAGCAAAATACGGCGCCAAGAAATAAAGCACATCATACTATGAGTAAGTAGCAAAGTTGGCATTCAAATTCAGGTCTGTTTAGCAACAATGAAATTTTTTCAACTTCTATCTCCTCCAAATGCAGTGGTTTCTATTTGCATGATATGATCCTGGCTGGGCTGTGTCAGTTTGAGGTCATATAAAGCTGGCAGTCTCTTATTTGTCTTTCCTTCAAAGGGGGCACTGAAGATCCACTGAATCTGACTGCAAAGGGACTCAGAAATTCATGTGGGAGAGGAGAGAGGCTCTGTAGGATGGTTTGGAAAGAAAATGTACCAAGGTTGTAGGAACCAGCCAATGATGCTAGAGATGCAGAGCTCAACTGGAGGCAGAAGAAAAACAAGCAGAGCTGAAAACTTGGCCCAAGATCACTCTAGCGGAAAGCCAGGAACATCTCATGAAGAAAGTCAACTGTCACTCTTCCCTTACTTGTCCCTAATCCTGGGTGTACTGATTGGATTTCTAATATTCACCTGGCCAAAGTATAGTGGGAAGTCTTGGTGCCTTGGTGAAGTCTGTTCCCTTCTTATTGCATCTGTTAGATATAAGTAACTCCCTTTTAATATAGTTGTAGTGCAGATGAAGTGAGTGTATGTGGAAGGGCAAAGGATATGATATGTGCTTGATAAAAACTAATTCCAACCATGTATCTCAGGAAGTTTCCAGTAAATATGGAGAAATGGTTTACTGAGTACCTGGGTAGAGTTCTTTCTTCACACATACTTACGTCCCTATGCACCTATGAATAGATACATTATTACTGAAGACAAATAAGCATTATCAAAATCTATAGAGCAAAATGTGGAAGTTTTTCATTTTCCATTCCACACTTCCTGTCCCAGAGGCCATCACTGTTAATTAACTATTATATTATATATACATACATATATATATATACATACATAGCATAATAAACTCATAAACAAAATTACTCTATACATTGTTGTGAGGCAAGCATTTACACCTAATGCAACTTCTTGGAGATCTCATCAAGTCAGTATACATACAGATCTATCTTTTTTAATGGTTATTTGGCACTTCACAGTATAAATGTTCCATAATGTTTTTAACTAATTTTTATTGATGGGCACTTTGGCTGTTTATAGCTGTTTGTTGCCACAAACAGTGCCATAATGAAGATCTTTGCACATATATCATTGTGTACAAGTGTGTTTCTATAAAATGGATTCTTAGAAGAGGAATTGCTGGGCCAATGTTTTATGAATTTAACATTTTTAATAGATCTCCTAAATGGCTGCAATGCAGGCTCTACCAGTTTACAATCCTATTATTGATGAATGATACACCTCATTTTTTCACATCTTTCATGTTCATTATTGCTAATCTTGGATGTGAAAAATAACTCTTTTTTTGTTTGGGTTTGCATTTTTCCAATTACTGGTGAAATTCAGCATCTCTTCATGTCATGGACATTTGTATTTCTCCGTCTGTAGACTGTTCATGTGCTTTGACCATTTTTCTAGGGTGATATTTGTCCTTTTCTTTTTATTAGTTTGTATATACTCTGCATATTTTCTGTATATTATTACAGTATCTTTATAAGTTTTTAAAAACCTTTGTTTTTTTGATATGTATGAAATTTATTTTTGTATATGGTGGGAGTCTCACTCTTGCCCAGCCTGGAATGCAGTGGCATACTCACAGCCACCACAGCCTTGACCTGCTGGGCTCAAGCGATCCTTCTGCCTCAGTCTTCCAAGTAGCTGGAACTACAAGTACTCACCATGATTATGCCCAGCTAATTTTTTGATTTATTGTAGAGATGAAGTTGTGCCAAGCTGCCCAGGTTGGTCTTGAACTCCTGAGCTCGGGCAATCCTCTCACCTCTGCCTCCAAAAGTGTTGGGATTACAGGTGTGTGCCACCATGCTCAGCCTGAACAGTTTTTTTATTTTCAAATTTCCTGACTGTTCTTTCACAATTTTCTTTTCAGATGATTTTGGAATTGATTTTCAGTTAATTTTAAATTCCATGTAAAACCCTAGTGGAATTTTGGGTGGCTTTGTTTTGAATTTGTAGGCTAAGTTGAGGGAAGGTTTTAATTTTTTTTTATTTAATAAATATGTATTGGCAGTGAACTCACATTGTAGACTACGTGTCTAAGCCTTTCTTGCATCTGGGCTGAAAGGACCATGTAATTGGATTCTGAACAATGAAATGTGTGCTGTCAACACATAAGTCACTGACAGACTTAGCCCTTTCAAAACTTCCTGAGATTCTCAAGCCCTCTCTTCCCTTGTTATGGCAAGTCTAGAGACCGCGTGTTCCAGATGCATACTACAGGATAGAGGAACACTGCCTTAATCACCAGCGTCCTTGCACAAATAAGAAGTTAACTTTCGTTTGTAACCTGGTTGTGGGTAGGAGTGAGGCTTCATTTGTTACAGCAACAAAGCTTATCTTATCCTGACTAATACAGCATCTTTATGGTTTGGAGTCTTCTAATTCAAACACATGGTTTGTATCTCCATTTATCAAGTGTTCTTTTAAAATATTCACTGAAGTTACTGACTTTTTTCATAAAAGTCTTGTACATGTCTTGTGGAAATTATTTCTGGGCATTTATGTGAGGCATTATGTTATAGAGGTTACAAGTAGGTGTTTTGGATCCAGACCAACAGAGTCCAAATTCTGATTCCACCACATTCCATAGCTGGTGATCTTGGACAAACTGCTTAACCTCTCTGTGCTTCTTTTGCTTATCTACAAAGAAGGTCTTTTTTTTTTTTTTGAGTTGGAGTCTGACTCTGTCACTCAGACTGGAGTGCAGTGGCCACTCCCGGCCACTGCAGCCTCCACCTACTGGGCTCCGGTGATCCTTCCACCTCAGCCTTCCAAGCAGCCGGAATTAAAGGCATGCGCTACCACGCCCGGCTGATTTTTTGATTTATTGTAGAGATGAGGTCTCACCAAGTTGCCCAGGTGGGTCACAAACCTGTGGGCTCAGGCAATCCATACAAAGAAGATCTTATGTACACTGTAGAGTAATAACTTCTATTATTATAGTCCTTTACACTTCAAAAGTAGGATCAGTTTTTCACTCATGTTTTCTCTTATATTTTCTAGTTAGTTATTGCCATTTTGAGAAAGCTACTACTGATTTTTGTAAGTTGATTTTGCATCCTACCAACATAAAGAACTCATAAATTTTAATATGTCTGCCAGATTTTTCTAGATGGATGTGCATATATTTACTTAGTTTGGGCATTAGAATTATGGAATAAAATGATAAAAACTGTCCTTTTTATTTCTTTATCTCAATCCATTTTTAAGTGTTTGAGGTTATCCATTTCTCGATGATTTGATAAGATTTGCCTGTAAAATTCCCTGGGCTTGGTGTCTTCTTTTCAGTTGTAGACATTTCACTCTCTTATTATTTACTTCCATATTATCTACTTGTTTGGATTTTCTTTATCATCATGACTCAAACTTGGCAATTTATGTCTTCTAAGAATATAATACACTTTATCAAGACTTTCAAATGTATTAGTATAAAGTTCTACACAATATTCTCATTAAATTTGTTTTATCTCTTGTGCTTCAACAGTTATGTCCCAAGCTCATTCCTAATGTGTTTATTTGTGCTCTCCTCTTTCTCCCCTTGAACAGGTTTTTTGTATTTTATGGATGAGGTTTATTTTTTCTTTTCTATTTTACTTATTTTGGTTTTTATTTGTATTCATTTCTTCCTGCGGTTTTCTTTGACTTTGTTTTATAATCCTTTTTTTATGGCTGCTTGAGTCAAATGCTTCATTTGTTTCTTTTCAATCTTTCTTATTTCCTAATAAATGCTGGGGAGCTTCTGACTATGGCTTTGCCCAAATCTCATAAGTTTGATATGCAGCCCTCGTGCTCCTTTCAGTTCTAAAGAGGTGGTATCTGAGTTTGATGTTTTCCATACCCAAATGTTACTTAAAAGGCATTTTTATATGATTCCCAAACAGATTTGCTTGTTCCTGTTTTGTTGTTAATTTCTAATAGTATTACATTTTAGCCAGACAATGTAGTTTGTATAATTTCTAATTTGGTGGATTTATTGAGATTTTAAGGGAGACACAAGGTGCCAAGTTTAGGTTTTGGAGCTAATTAAACTTGAGTTCAAATAGAGGCTGTGATACCTGCAAGCTATGTGACCTGGACCAGGCCTGTTAACCTCCCTAAGATTCAGTGTCATCATCAATTACATGAGGACAATAACCATCCATATTGTAGGGCTTATGTGAGAATTAGAGATAACTTGTACACAGGACAAAACTCCCTCTCTCTCATATAGTAGCCAAGTAATGCAGTCACTATAATGTTTATTATCATTAATATTACTGTGATTTTTGTTATTTACCCTATTAACCCATTGACACTTCCCAAGGAGAGTAAATTTACTTCTGTGATTCTCATATCCTAGTTGCTGGTCTTGCTAGATCAAGATTCTTGAAGGTGACAGAGTTATCACAGTTTGATTTTTTTTCTTCAGAGTACCTAATTGGGAATTTATGTACATTCATTGGAAATAGAGTATACATATAGTTTGTGTATTTATGCATATGAAATTATTATATAGACTATAAGCTAAATATATATATTATAGACACATACATATATCTTCAAATATCAATCCTGCATTCAAGACCTCAGTTTAGTGGAATTTTCATTTATATATGACCTGATTTGCTCCTTATTATAACCTGTAATAGATAGAATAATGACACCCCCCCTTAAAAATGTCCACATCCTAATCCCCAAAATCTGTGGTTATCTTACATGGCAAAAAGGACTTTGCAATGTGATTAAGTACAAGATTTTGCCTTGGGATGATTCCAGATTATCTGGGTGGTCCCAATGTCACCACGTGGCTTTTAAAAAAATTTATTTATCTATCGAATTGTAGTCTCTCTCTGTCACCCAGGCTGGAGTGCAGTGGCATGCTCATGGCCACGGCAGCCTCGACTTGCTGGGATCAGGTGATCCTCTGCCTCAGCCTTCCAAGTAGTTGGAGTTATAGGCATGTGCCACCACGCCTGGCTAATTTTACACCATGTGGTTTTTACAAGAGGGAGACAAGCATGTCAGAGTCAGAGGAGGAGATGAAACTTAGAAGCAGAGGAGAAAATGGGGGTCGGGGGGAAGTAACGGACCATGGGTCAAAGAATGCAGGCAGCCTTTAGGAGTCAGAAAAGGCAGAATTCCCCTAAAGATTCCAGAAGAAATGCAGCCTTGCCACTCTAGATTTCAGGAATTCTGATCCCAAGGACTGTAAGACAATAAATCTGTGGTTGTTTTAAGCCACTAAGTTTGTGATAACTCATTACAGAAGCAATAGAAAATACACAACTCTCACAGGAAGTTATCGCTCCCATTTTCAGATGAGATAACTGAGGTTTAGAGAAGTTGAGTGACTTGCCTAGCCAAGAGTAGCGCTAGTAATTAAACCTAGGAGTTTGTATTTCAATGTGTGTGTAAATGTGTGTATGTGTGTGTGTGTGTGTGTGTGTGTGTGTGTGTGTGTGTGTGTGTGTGTGTGAGAGAGAGAGAGAGAGAGAGAGATTTTAATCATATCACAACTGTGGGTGTACAGTGATTTTTTTTTGCCTGGGGGTGAGAAAGGATTGTGGCTTAGCAGGAGCCATGCAGGGGGAAAACAGGGTCTCATAAAGTCAAATAATCCTCTGAGTTTTGAAATGTGAGCAGTTCTCTCCCCCAAGGCACCTCAAGGCACAGACAGGTTTATGCTAGGGTCTGTTTAGTTGTTGGTTTCTTTTTTTAATTTTATTTTTATACTATGCCACATAATTATACAGCTTCTTTAGAACATTCTGTCATCCAGGAGATTTTCTTACAGAAATTCTAAAGAGCGTAGGCTCACAGGAAACCAGCCAAGATCTACATGAAACTATATTTATACATATGCCAAAATGAAAAATATAAAATAAGTACAAAGATACAAACTGGGCATTTTAGCTGAAGGCAATGGATGTGTTACCCTTAACACACCCGTCGCCTTATAGAGAGTACTAGAACTGGATGGAACTTTAGCGAGTGCACCATAAAACCTTGTAGGTGTTTAGCTAAGAACATGTTCTATTTAATCCCCACAGCAGCATTGTAAGATGGGTACTTTCATCTCAACATTGCCAGGAGGACCCCGAGGCTTGGGACATATACGTTTATCGACCAAGGTTACACGAACACTCAGGAAAGCTAGTACCTTGACTTGAATTTTGCTCCAAATCTAATGTTCTTCCCATTTCAGCACAAATGACTTCCTCCCATCTGCTTGCCTTACAGAAGAAACCCAGACTTACAGAAAAATGTCATTACGTACAAGTTCTCAAAGCAGAGCATTTATTTATTTTTCCATATATCCACTCATGTGTTCATTCATTCATTCCTCAATGTTTTATGGATTATTTATTGAAATACATGTACTAGAAACTATTTTTTTAAATAAGGAAAATAATCAAATCCTAAAAACAAAATTAAGAACAGAGAAATGTTAAGTGTAAGTTTAGCTCAAGGAACGGTATGCCAAGTAGAATCGAACCAATGCTGGGGATACATCTAAGAGTCCTCCTACCAAGGCAAGAGGGGAGCAGGTGCCTTTTTAGCTGTCCTAATACTGACACCTGTGAGAAATCCCACTCTGGGGTCGTCAGGGCCAGAGACAGTAGCTAAGGACTTCAACTGCATTAACCTGCTAGCATCCTGAGAGTCTTTCTCGTGAAGCCCCTCAGGGCTATCCTAACATTAACCCAAGTAAAGATCAATAAAGATCTCCTCTGAGTGGTCCAGTATGCAAGTTTTACTCAAAGGAAAATACAAAGTTTTCAGAAAAGGAAAGAAAAGGGAAATAAAGGAAAGTAAGGGATGAAAAGAAAATAGAATGCCATGGGAAACTCTGGGCTAATTATATAGCGTATTTTT
The DNA here is from genome assembly GCF_000164805.1 of Carlito syrichta. Taxonomy (NCBI): domain Eukaryota; kingdom Metazoa; phylum Chordata; class Mammalia; order Primates; family Tarsiidae; genus Carlito; species Carlito syrichta. The sequence goes on from NW_007257555.1 coordinate 153,580, forward strand.
AACTACTTTAAGACTCCCAACCACCAAAAGAAACACTAGAATTTTACTTAACACTAATAAAGAATTTTTTTTTTTAAAAAAGGGACTGTCAATTAAACTCGGTCAATTTGATAATAACATATCTCTCAATTTCAGAGATGTTAAAATGTGGGACATCTTGGTACTCTAGAAGCAATTAAATTTTTATACTGCAGGACTTGTCAGAGTCTTTACTAACCCCAGGTGCACTGGGAATGTCTAAGAGGCAGTTACAGAGTATAGATTTTTCTATGTTGGAAACACACTGAATACTGAGTTTCCTTTTTTTAAATCTTTGATAATCTTGATCCAAAGTTATCTCCAGAATCTATGTTGAAAAACATCTATCTAAACAAATAGATGGGTGTTATATATTTCTATCAATTGTTGTTGTAAGGTTGGGTGTGGTGGCTCAAGCTTGTAATCCTAGCACTTTGAAAGGCCAAGGCAGGAGGATCACTTGAGGTCAGGAGTTTGAAACCAGCTAGGGCAATATAGCAAGATATCACCTTTACAAAAACATTTTAAAAAGTAGCCAGGCATGGTGGCTTATGCTTGTAGTTCCAGCTACTTGGGAGCCTGAGATTGGAGGATCACTTGGGCCCAGGAGTACAGGAGTACAAAGTTACAGGGAGCTATGATTGTGCACTGCACTTCAGCCTGGGTGACACAGTGAGACCCTGTCTCCAATAATAATAATAATAAAGCTATCTGTGCATATTTCTTATGCCTGAGCTTTTCAAATACTTAAACAATAGAGAGCACAGGGTTGTAAACTTTGATAAGAACTTGGCATGCAAATACATCAGATTAAAAATTAGGAATGAAGTTCATATCCTTCAACAAGAAGTCAGAGGGGCAAGAGTTTAAGGGTGCTTAATCCTAAACCAGGCGAACTGAGGCCCAATGGGAGGCTGAAAACTTCACCTGTACCTCAACCACTTAAGTGCCCAATCCTGACTTGTACCCCACAACTTAAAGAAATAAAATAAAAATTTTTTAAAAAGTGAAAATCACAGCCAAACAAGTCCTCCCAAACCTCTGCAACCAGTTACTGATAGGCAAAACCAAAACCACAGGTTTACTCTCCAGCGTTTTCCACTACTAGAGCGGACTTCAGCTTTGACAGTGAACATAAGTGGCTTTTCGTTAACTACAGGAATGTTAAATACATGCGTGTATCTCCTCTCTCTTTCCGAAAATTACATATTAGAGGATATTAAATACCTAGGCTAATAAGGATTATGGGAGGCTGGATGTGTTCTTTGAGCCAATGATTTTTAAAATCATTCATGTTGGAAGAGAGACGCCTGGGACATCTCAAGCTCCCATTTCAATGTTACCTCCTAACTGGCTGTGAGAACCCTCTGGGCCTCAGTTTTTTCCTCTAAATCATCTAAAAAATGCTGAAACTTTAAAAATATTGATGAAATTTCTTATTATATCTTACATAAGACTATATAGGAAATATTTCTCTTAGCAAGTAATATCAGAGAAAGGTGTATATCCCCTGAAAACAAAACAAAACAAAGCTAAATGAAACCCCACAGGTTTCCTTTTCTCATGCAAGGACAACAATATAATTCACTATGGGTTTTTTTTCCTCTGTTTATTTTGGTTGCCAAGACGCACAAATCTAAATTTATCTCATGTCGAGTGACTCTCCCATTTCATGCTTCTGAACCATTTTCTCTCTTTCCCTTCTCCTCCTTAAGAATGGCTCTGCTCAGTCCATCTTTGTATGAAGAGCGTTTAAGAATATATTATATTTATGTGACTAAAACCCTGGGAAGTGTGCAAGGTAGACATTGTAAACACACACACACACACACACACGAACGAAACAAACTTGGTCGCCAGGTAACTTGCCAAGGTCTTTGCAGGAGGTGACACTCTCTCACCTTTAAGACTGATTGTAAAGATTCATTCTAAATACTTATTTTAGTGTCCAGTGACCTTCTCAACCTATCTTGAATTTACCAGCTTCTGTCTACCATTATGGGACTTGTGCTCCCTCAAGTCAGGACCAAGTAAGGCTCAGCCACCTGTCCTCAGTGTCCCCTTTTCCCCTGGAGGACACTGAACTCAATGTTTACTTGCACCTCATAAAAGATTGGGCACGGAGAGTCCAACAGGGGGAATGGCAATGCAGACACACAGATGACTTAGACACAATCCCTAATCATGAGTAGTTCACAGTGTGAAAGGACTAGAGAGGAAAGCAGGTGAGTCCGTGGAGCAATGGGGCCACCACTGGGAGAGACAGAGGAGGCTGTGCAGTTTCAGAGAAAAAATGCTTTCACTCAGTTTTGGGAAACTTGCCCTGCTGAAGCGCTAACAATCAGGTCAGCTAGCCAGAGGTCTAGTCCATAAGAGATGTGAAGATTTCACGAGAATAAATTAGAATCCAGACAAAATGCAAATAATCCCTCTCCTTTGTAAGCAGGCTTTGTAGGTAGAAATGAAAAAAACAAACAAACAAAAATAAGACAAGAAAAACAAGTTCTTTCAGTAGGTGCCCTAACCCCACTCAAGACTGAGCCAATATTTAAATGGTATCATCTGAAAGGATGGATACTGTTTCCTAGCTCCAGGGTAACTGCACACCTCACTCCTGAACCCCTTGGGACTGAGAGACTTGCTGAGAAGGTGAAGCCTGCACTGAGAGTTAGACAGGAGACAGAGAAGGTCAAGCTAAAGAGTCAAGGACAAATGGGGGCCAGCGGGGGCACAGGGGAGGAGGGAAACAGGGGAACAGTGCTGTGAAAGCTCTAAACGCTGAAGTCAAGAGGCCTAACCCAGAAAGAGGAACTTAGCTGGAAATACAGTTTGAAAGGTCAGACTTGGAACTTCTTTAGCTACACCAATGTAGAAACTTCATCCAACAGTTATTTATTTTTTGAGTTGAAGTCTCACTCTGCTGCCCAAGCTAGAGTGTAGTGGCACACCAATGGTCACTGCTGCCTCGACATGCTGGGCTCAGGCGATACTTCCACCTCAGCCTTCCAAGTAGCTGGAACTGCAGGTGTGTGCCACCACGCCCAGCTAATTTTTTTAAAAAATATATTATAGAGATGAGGCCTCACCAAGTTGTCCTGGCTATTCTCGAACTCGTAGGCTCAGGCAATCCTCTCACCTTGGCCTCCCAAAGTGCTGGGACTATAGGTATGAGCCACCACACCTGGACTCATCCAACAATGATTAATTGAGCACCTACTATGTGCTGGGTCCTGCTCTAGGTGCTGGAGATAGAGTAGTAAACAAGACACACAATTCACTAATTGAATAATTAAGTAAGACGGTTTTATACCTATTAGGCTAATTATGACTATGGCTTACTGAGTGCTTAATTAAGTGTGCCAGCCCCTGTGCATGTATAATTTCATTTAATCCTCACAATGCTGCTACAGTAACTTCTGATTCTACATGAAAGAACAGAGGTTCACAGAAATTGAGTGACTTGCCCGGAACCACAGGACATCAAATCTGTATTGACTTAGACTGGAGCCATAAGGCCTGGGTTTGAATCCTGATGATCCTGCTTACCAGCTGTTGACTTTAAGCAAGTCATGAGCCACTGTGTGCTTTGATTTCCTAACAATAAAATGGGAAATGTGATAGTATATCCCTTATGGAGTTATGAGACTGGAAAGAGCTGTGTACACAAAGCCCTTATAACAGTCATTGTACATAGGAAATGCTTTAATAAACACGATGGAATACTACGCAGCCATAAAAGAGAACAAAATCATGAATTTCGCAGCAACCTGGATGGAACTAGAGTCTTTAATACTGAGTGACCTCTCACAGAAACAAAGATCCGAGTATCACATGTTCTCACTCATATAATGGACCTTGAACATCCAATGTAATACTATAAGAAAATGACTGACGGTACTGGGAAACTATGGGGTGGAGGGAGATGGGATTAACAGTAGCAGATATCTGTCTGGGGATGGGGAAACACCTCTTATCAACAGGGTGCCTGAATGAAACATACTTGTACACCTAACCCTTAACTGTACCCCACAAAACCATAATAAAAAATATTAAAAAATAAAAATTAAAATGTTAGCTGCTGTTATTAACCTGATTGCAAACAGATTTATTAAACTTGTTACTACTCAGAATACTCTCGAAAGGTCATAGAGCTTTGAACAAGTTGAGAAGGTCCCTTTGAGTCAGGGCTTGTTTTGTTTTCCCTGCTTAATTCAATAGCATCCCACTTCTCTCTCAATCAACTTTCTCCCAAGTACCTGCTAATAGCTTTCATTGTTTACAGTGCTTCTAACAAGTGTGGGTAACTTCTCATTTGCATCTTTAATAGACAATTTCCAAAGTATGTTGCAACTACTATTGGTTAGGAGACCTGGTTCTTATTTTCTTTTGTCTTGTTTATCAACATTTGTATGGCCTTTAACAGTTCACAACACACTCTCATCCACACAATCTTATTTGAGACTTTCATAAACCTTTCATGATAGAGGTTAGTTCATCCAATTTAGAGCATCAGGTCACTAGCCAATGTCATCAGGATCATTCATTTTAGTTATTGTATTTAACAAACACATATAGTGCTAAGTCTGTGCAGGACACTGTTGTAAAGCACTTTACAAATATTAATGTAACTTAGAATGTAAACTATGTAATGTATTTAGCCCTCATAACATCTTTATAGATAGATATCACTATTATCCCTATTTTACAGATGAGAGAACTGAGGCACAGAGACATTAAGTAACTTGTTCAAGGTTACACAGCGAGGCGGCAATGAGCTGCATCACTAGGCATATGACCTTGGGCATGTTACTCAACCTTCATGGGATTAAAACATGTAAAATACTTTGAACTCTTCCCAACCATCACTAAATAAAGGTAGGTATTATTACAATTGTATAGATGAGGAAACTGAAGGTCAGGGGCCGAGTGGCATGCCTGGTGTCTCTGAGAGAGTGAGAGAGCTGGGTTGAGAATTCATGTCTGTTGAATCCAAGGTTCCCTGTCGTGTGCTGTGGATGGAAGGTGGTAATCGTTTCTGAAGTCAAAATCCATTACTGCTGCACCTGCTGCTGTTACTGTTGTTATTTGCCACAGAAGAACACCCCCCTCGCCCCCAAGCACATGGAGAGAAAAATAACAATGATAAGAACATGGCTGATTCTGTATGCAAGCCTACAGATCTAAAGCCATGCATAATTTACTCAACACTGCCCTGCAGTCACTTAAGCTGAGGAGAGACCGCTATAAATTCAGGTCTGCATATCCTAATTTATTTCTTATTTATTTTACTGATACATATCTAGGGCCTCCAGTGAGCTGCTTCAACACCTGCACAGAGACACCTGCAGCCATAAGTACAACGAGGGCAGGAAAGGAGATGCTGAAATAAGCCCTGCAAGGAAAACTGGACTCCGTATGCTAGAACTGTGCAAGTTAAATAAATTCCTGGTAATCTGGAATTAAACCCATACACATGCCCACCCCTCCCCCTTTTTTGTGCAAAATGTAGAACTGAAAAGGTTGCTAAATGTCATATTTTGCTTTTCTATCTTAGTAAAGACAGCATTGAGCATACTTCTCCCATAGCACAGGATTATTTTTCTGAGTCATGGAATGTCGAAAGATGAGCACATTTTCTAATACAAAGACATAATCAGAAAGGGAATGAAGAGGAGAAGAAAAAAGGTTGCTATTTTCTTGGTGATGACTGAGGACCAAATGCTATGCCAGGAGCTGTTCAATGAAGGCAGAGGTACAATGCAATACCTCTACATGGAAAACAAGGGAAGTTAGAAAAAGCGTCAGCTGTCATTGCCCAAAGGTCTCTTTTCACAGATGGTCAAACCATAGCCCACAGAGAAAGTGACTTGTCACAGGTCATTCAGCAAGTTGGCCCCAAAGTGCTCCCCTTTCAGTATCACACTAATTTCAGTTATTTTTTATTGAATTTTAATTGTTTGGATCTGAGTCTCACTCTGTCACCCAGGCTCAAGTGCAGTTGCACAATCATTGTTCATTACAACCTTAACTTCCTGAGTTCAGGAAATCCTTCCACCTCAGCCTCCCAAGTATCTGGGACTATAGGTATACACCACCATGCCTGGCTAGCTTTTAGATTTTTTTTATAGAGACAAGGTCTCACCATGTTACCCTGGTTGGTTTTGAAATCCTATCCTCAAGCCTCCCAAAGTGTTGGGATTACAGGCATGCACCAATACATCTAGCCCTCATACTAATTTTAAAACTCAGTTTGAGTTGGTCATGAACCAGAATCTGTACTGCAAACATTACCTGCATTGTTTCTGTTAAACCCTCCCTGACCAATGTTATTGTCCTTACAGATACGGGCACTAGTGCAGAGAGTGGCTGAACACCAAACTCACAATGCTCAATTCTGGCAGAAACTGAGTTTGGAGCCTGGGCTTAGCCTATGCTTCGGTGTACCACACGAAAAGCTTTGTGAACTCCCTCTCAGATGCCTGTTTTGTCTCCACACTGCGCTGGTCAGGACTGCAGCAGTAAAAAATATCCTGACCCTAGGATGCAACCTGGGCATGTGTTCCATTTATTATATTTATCAATCATGTATTTATTTTTCTTAATCCAGTATTATTTCCAATACTTAACCAACAGAAGCTCACACTGTTGCCTTTGCCTCTTGAGCTGAAACAGGAAAGGCAGAAAGTCCATTTCTTGGAAGGTCAGACCCAGTTTGGCCCAGTTGTAGTTGCCCCACCACTTCCCTATGCATCCCTTGCTGTTATGAGGCGGCACCTGGGCCCTGGGGATGAAGACTCACCCGCAGAACATGAAGATGGTGCTGGAGGTGGCATCATAGGGCAAAGGCAGTGTCTGCTGCAGGCAAAGTTGCTCACAGCCACCATTAAAGCCATCGGAGCAGTCGATGCCTTTGGAGTGGTCGTAGCAGCCAGAGCCATCCTTCATGGGCTTCAGCTCCTCAGGGCACTGCTCGGAGAAAGGATGACAGGGGGGTTATGGCTGAGGAGGTGGCGGGCCCCACCATGCCCTCTCCTCCCACCTTCTGAAAGAGATATCTGTCAAGTACTGACAGAGAGGCGTTCAATTTCCCCTTTGGTCAACAAATATCTGAGTAAAAAGTCCCACAAGGTTTTTCACTTCTTTGAACCTCAATATGCTCACCTATAAAATGGGGCTTTTGCAACTATCTGCTTGTAGCCTTGAGAGAATAAAGGGTAATAATGTTGGCAAAGTGCTCAGAGCACGGGCTCACATGGCAACCACACAACAAATGTTGGCTGCTAATAATATTGACATTAGCCGGGCTTGGTGGTTCAGCCTGTAATCCTGTGCTTTGGGAGGCTGAGGTGAGTGGATTGCCTGAGCCCGCGGGTTCAAGACCCGCCTGGGCAACTTGACGAGACCTCATCTCTACAATAAATCAAAAAATTAGCCAGGCGTGGTAGCACGCTCCTGTAGTTCCAGCTACTTGGAAGGCTGGGGCGGAAGGATCACTGGAGCCCAGCAGGTCGAGGCTGTGGTGACTGGAAGCAGCCACTGCACTCCAGTCTGGGCGACAGAGTGAGACTCCAACTCAAAAAAATAAATAAATAAAAATAAAATAATAGTAATAATAATAATAATATTGACATTGCTGAGATCATCTTCATTATTGTTTTATTGTTATTGCATGATAGGGGCTGCTGCTATCAAGGTCACTTAGGGAGGTAATCAGGGCTATTTTAAAGAGCCCTACCAATATGAGTTTAAATTTCAGCTCTTCTCTTTTCATTGTGTGACCCAGGTAAGTTTCTCGCCCTTTCCGAGCCTCAATGTTCTTATCTATTAAATGAGCATAACAGCTGCACTTACACATTTGTTGTGAAGCTTAAATTGGGTGATGGGGGCATCTGTCTTAATTCAGGATTTGACACTCATAAAATATGGATTATCTTCCTCCTTGTCTTGAATTGGTCCCTTCTTCTATGCCCTTGTCCTTGAAGCCCTAAGTGAGATTCCTGTATACTCACAACAGCAAAAGACTCCTAACCAATCTGCTGGCCTCCTCAAAACCATCCTCCAAATGGCCACCAGTTGATATTTAAATAGCATCACTCCCCCACTTGAATAAATAAATGGATTAAAAAAAATGCATCTTCCTTAAGCAGATAATCAAGGTCCTCCCTTTATATAGGTTTTCCAATGCTCTGCTTGGTCATGTGTATGTTCCTTCCCCAATCCTCTGGTCCCTTAGCAAGCCCCAAGGAGCCCAACCTTCAACAACCTCAGCTGAAATGCTCATGTTAGCATGTCTGACACATGCTCAGTGCTCCATGAGTGGAAGGTTGTGGGGACAACTGGTTCTTTGTTTAATTTAGTTTTCCATCATTTGATGAGGCTGAGCTCATCTCCTCCAGACAAGCTGATGGAGAAGCAGTTCCAACACTCCTGCTTTCAGAAGAGAAAATGAGGTACTAGGCTTTAATTTCAGTACCCTGCTGGCATTTCCTACCCACAAAGATTAACACCCAGAGCCCAACCTTCCTCATCCATCATTGGACATCACTGATTAAAATGCCTTCCCACTGTGCCCCCACTCCCCCTGTCGATTCCTTACTCCTCTCCCCAAGCCGTTGTCCCGAACAACATCAATAACAAAACACACACACAGAAATTAATGTACAAAAACTACAATAACAAAAACAAAAGGTCAGCCTTCTTGGAAATTAAATTTTGCCTACGAAGAATTTATAATTACAAATGCACAAGAGAGTTCTTCAAGACATTTGAGACTGGTGCCAGGAAGGGTGACGGAGAAAGTAGGTTATAAATGGCCTTTGTCAAGCTGGAGAAAGGTTATAAAACTGCTACATTTTGTGCTTAAAAAGGAAAATCAATTTTCCATGTGAGTGAAGTGCTGTACATATTAATACAAGCTCAGAGGAGGCCCCTGCTTGTCTATGAACATTCACTGTGAGACAGGAGGGCACTTGATCAGGAGGTCATTTGTAGCCATTTGCTGGGGTATTAGGAGCTGGGTTCTGTCTGTCTGCAGTGACTCAGAGACCAGCATTGAAGAGAAGGGCTGACCTTCTTACCAGGTAATGGGAAGTCCCTAGGATGGGTATTAGTCTCAGCTCTCCCATTCCCCACTGATTCCCTACCACTTTTGTTCTTTAAGACTGTTCACTGTACTGCAAGTATTATCTAAGCACTTGTTTTTACTTATTCAATCCTTATAGCAAACCACATGAAGTAGAAGGGTCGGCTGATAACTGCTCTCAAAGATATGTCCCAGTCCTAAACCCTGGGAACTGAAACCTGTGAATGTTAACTTCTATGGGCAAGTTTTTTGCAGATGGATTATTCAAAGCTCTTGAGGAGACTCTCCTGGATTTTCCAGGTTAACCTAAGTGCCATCACAAATGTCTTCATGAACAAGGCAGAAAAATTACACACCAACGTGAAGGCAATGTGGAGGTGGGGCAGATATTACAGCCATGTGGGCAGAAACCAGTACATGCTGCAGTCACCGGAGGCCAGAAAAGGCAAAGCACGGATTCTCCTCTAGAACCCCCAGAGAGAGAAGCCCCCAGACATCACCTTGATTTTGGACTTCTGGCCTCTATAAGTGTGAGGGGGTACATTTCTGTTGCCTTAGGCCACACAGTTTGTGGTAATTTCTTGCAGCAGCCACTGGAAACTAACATTGGTAGGTACTATTATTATTCTAATTTTACAGTTGAGGAAACTGAGGAGACAGTTACACAGCTTGGTTGTGGCAGGGTTTTTCAGGCTTTCTGACTGCTCTTAACTGTCTCCTGGGCAAGTAATTCCCACCATCCCCCCACCCGTCCCTGTCAATTACTGACTGACTGACTTGCAGTTTTAGGACTTTGGGACAATGAAGGGCTTAAAGCAGACCTAATCTCCTTATTTTACAACTGAGGCTCAGAGACTGAAAGGACATCACCCCAAATTTCTCAGCACAGGAGCTGAGCACATGGAGTCAGGGCTCTCTAGTCCCAGCTCTAGTCCTCTGCCCACTGCACTCACTTTCCTTTACGTTAAAGTATTTTACAGACAAACTTACAGATCCTTTACTCTCTCTTCCTAAGATGATTTACAGAGGGGAAACCGAGGCTCAGAAATGTGGGAGGACTTGATTAATCTCACACAGCAAATTAAAGGCAGAGCTAGAATTATACGTAGATTTGGCCTGTGAACCTAGGGGAAGCATTCTGAGTATGTGAAGTGGGTTTACAAGTTACCGCCCATATGATTATTCCTTCATCCATCATGTCCTTCATGCCCTGTGTCCTTGCGGAGGAGTGAGGGCAGATGAGATCTAGCACTGCCTTTGAGATTATTTGTATATTATTTCAATCATTTCATTGCTTATCATCTATCTCCTTCATCAAAATGTAAACTTTATAATAGTATGGACCATGCTGGCTTGTCCCCTGTTGTGTAGCACTTAGTAGGGGTTTGTTGATTGTTGAATGAACCAGTAGAGTGCCAGACAGGATGTGTGCTTGTGTATTAACTTGGGGTCAGAATCCAAACTGCTTCTTAGAAGCAATGTAATACTCAGGCAATGAATTAAACTCCCCTATCTTCATATGGCTACTGCGAGGGGTATATAGTGTGGTAGTCACCCTCAAAGACACTCCCCAAAGATTCCTGCCTCCTGAAGTTAACATTTGTGAAGTACTCTCCCACATTTCACCATGATTGGTCTACATGATCAGTAGCATATGGCAGAACAAGCCTTCTGAGATAAGATTACAAAAGAATAAGCCTTCTCCCTATCACTTGCTCTAGTGACATGTTTTCAGCAGCCCCAAGGAGAGTCCCATGTGACAAAGAACTAAAGCCTCTGGCCAACAGCCAGTGAGTCTGGGGCCTGCCAACAACACATGACTGAGCTTGCAAGAAAATTCCCCAGTCCCAAGCAAGCCTGTTCAAATAACTGCAGCCCCAGCTGACATCTTGACTGCACCATGTAGGGGCCAGAACCACACATCTAAACCATGCTTAAACTTCTGACCCTTGAAATTTGCATGGGATAATGAATGCTTTTTGTTTTAAGTGATTTGATTTTGCTATAATTTGTTACACAGCAACAGATAACTAATACAGAAAGATAAATGTATGAGGAACTTAGCATAGTGATCAGCAAATGGTTGCTTCTGTTATGGGTATTTAAGGAGCTTAGAATCTCGTTTGAGAGAGAAAAAATATACACATCTGTCAGACAGAGAACTAGTTATAGAACAAACTTGAAGAAGTATAGTACAATTTGATTGCAAAAATGAAAACTCTGCAAATGTGAGTGGAGACTATTGAAGCAAGGAGGCCTTAGTCAGCGAAGCCATCCTAGAGAGGGAAAAGGGAAACATCTGGTATACTAGAAAGAGGGAAACCAGAATTCTTGTCCAGGCACTACCACTCACTTGCCCTGTGTCTTTAGACAAATCCTTGAAACTATTTTGGTCTCAGTTCTTGTCTCTAAATGGGGGAGGCAGCTTGGAGATAAGATTATGGGGACCACAGAAGGGTGTTGCGGCTCACATGTGTAATTCCAGTACTTTGAGAGGTCGAGGCGGAAGAATCGTTTGAACACAGGAGTTCAAGATCAGCGTGGGCAACATAGTAGGATCTCGTCTCTACAAAAATACAAAAGCTAGCTGAGTGTGGTGACATGTGCCTACAGTCCCAGCTACTTGGGAGGCTAAGACAGACGAATCACTTGAGCCCAGGGGGTCGAGGCTGTGGTAAGCCGGGATTATGCTACTGCACTCTAGGCTGGGTGACAGAGTGAGACCCTGTCTCAAAAACAAAACAAAACAAAAACACATAATCAAAAACAAACCACAAAAAAAAGAATATGGGGACTAAAGTCAGACCTGAATTTTAATGCAGGATTTGTGACACAGAGCATCAAAATCGGATGCTTCCCCTCCAAGATAGTGTCAGTTTCCTCATTTGTAAAAAGGGAATAATAATGCCTCTGCGAGAAAACAAACCTAAAGTGTTGGGCTCTGGACCAGGCACATAACAAACATTTAATAAATGAAGCATAAATGAATGGGAATAGATAAGCAATTGATAAATAAATGTTCCCAAACTCCCAAAAGAAACTCTAACTGAAACTATGGGTTGACTTTTTTTCCTTCCCACCCAAGTCCTTCATTTGATCATTGAACAAATATCCACTGAACTCAGTGCCAAGCAGATGTTCTAAGTGCTAGAAATACAGTAGAAAACTAGAAATTTTAGAGAAGAGACAAATGACTAACAAGTAAGCAAATAAGATGATTATTTCATAGAGGAAAAAATTGCCATGAAGAAAGAAAAAAAGTGTAATATGATTAAAAGTTAATGGGGATGGAGTGAAAGAAGTATATATTTAGCCTTGAAATACAGTAGACAGATTTCTTCCATTTTATTCTTCTTTCTCAAAAGTAGTCTTGACTATAATAGTTCCTTTGCCTTTCATTTAAACTTGAGAAAAATCTTATCTATGTCTATAAAAATCATGCTGAGATTTTGATAAGAATAGTGTTAAACCTTTATATCAGTTTGGGAGTATAAACATCTTTACTCTGTTGTGTCTTCAATAAATGGAAACAATATGTCTTTCCCATTTATTTAGATCTTTGATTTATTTTTTCAGCATTCCATAGTTTTCAGTATACATGTCCCATGCATGTTTTGCCAGATTCTCATGTATTTCATTAGTTTTTAGGGATTGTAAATGGGACTGCACTTTTCATTTCAAGTGTCTACGTGTTCCTTGCTATTATATAGGAAAATAACTGATGTCGATGTTTTTCTTGTATCCTGAGACCTTGCTGAACTCTCATAACGTCTAGGAGTTTTATTTTATTTTTATTTATTACTTTTTTTAGATTCCTTGAGATTCTTAAAGTAAATAATCATGCGATATTTCTGATCTAAATGCCTTCTTTTTTTGTTTTTGTTTTTTAGTTTGATTCTCATTCTGTTACCCAGGCTGGAGTGCAGTGACTTGCTCACGAACCATAGCCTTGACCTGCTGGGCTCAGGTGATCCTTCTGCTTCAGCCTTCCAAGTAGCTGGAACTACAGGTGCATGCTACCATGCCCAGCTTATTTTTTGATTTATTGTAGACATGAGGTCTCACCAAGTTGCCCAGGTTGGTATTAAACCCCCAAGTTTAGGCAATCCTCTTGCCTTGGCCTACCAAAGTACTGGGATTACAGGCTTGAGCCATTGTGCCTGGCTGCCTTTTTCCGGTTTTTTTTTTTTTTTTTGTCTTATTGCACTTGCTAAGACATCTAGCATTATGTTAAATAGCAATGGTCAGAGTGAATGTTCTTGACTTGTCCCTGAACTTTCAGAGAAAGCATTTAGCTTTTATTTTGTTTTGCTTTCTTAATTTTAGTTTTTTTTAATCACAAATATGTTAACTGTAGATTTTTTAAATTGATGTTCTTCATGAAGTTGAGTAAGTTTTCCTCTATGCCTAATTTTCTAAATATTTTCATCATTTTGGGTGTTGAATTTTGTTAAATGTTTTTTCTCTATCTACTGATATGACCATGCTATTTTTTCTTCTTCTGCCTGTTAATAAATTGATAGATTTCAGAAACAGAACCAGTCTCGCATCCCTGGACAAAAACCATCTTGTCACAGTGTATAGTTCTTCATGTATCATTGACTTCTATTTGCTAATATTTTGCTAAGGATTTTTGCAACTGTTATATATGCATGAGGGCTTTTGGTCTTACTCTACAGTTTTCTGTTTTGTACTATCTTTGTCTGGTCTGGTTTTGTTATAAAATGCTACTGCCCTAAAATGAACTGGGAAGTATTCTCTTTTCTTTCATTTTCTGGAAACTGTGCGTGTGTGTGTGTGTGTGTGTGTGTGTGTGTGTGTGTGTGTGTGTGTGTGTGTGAATTCTTCCTTACACACATTTGGTTCTGGTGAAACTATATAGGCCTAGAGACTTGGGGACCAGGGGAATTTAAAGCGACAAATGCAATTTCCTTAATAATTATAGGGCTACTCAAATTGTCTTTAATATTGTTGTTTTGTGGTGGCTTGTGTTTTTTAAGAAATTGGTTCATTTTATCAAAGTTGTCAATTTATATGCGTAAAGTTATTTGTAGCATTCTCTTATTTCCATTTTAAGATCTGCAGGGTCTGTAGGATATGGCCTCACTTATTTCATTCTAGATATTAGTAATTTATGTCTTCTCTTTTTCAGTCTTGCTAGAGTTTGTTCAGTTAAATCGACATCTTCAAAGAATCAGTTTTTTGCTTCATTGATTTTGTCTTTTTTAAGTTTTCTAATTACATTAGATTTCCTTCCTTCTGCTTTGGTTTTTGTTTGTTTTTGTTTTTGGTTTTTTTTTTCCTCTCTCTCTCCTTTTTTTGGGAGGGTTCTTGAAGTTGAAATGTAGATTGATTTGAAACTTCCTTTTTTCTAATGTATGCATTTAGGGCTATGCATTTCCTTCTGATTGAATATAAAGACACAAATATGTTACAGGAAAAAGATGAATCATTGCCTTAGATGGGTCTCATACACTTTGATATATTGTATTTTTATTTCATTCAGTTCAGTATATTTTTAAATGTCTCTTGAGACTTCCTGTTTGCCCCACAGAACATACTTAGATATTTTGCTGTTATTTCTTTTGGGCTGAAAATTTGTGTCCCCCGCCCCCAAATTAAAATATTGAAATGAGGGTGGAGCCCTCATAAGTGGGATTAGTGCTCTTTTATCTATTTATTTTTATTATTTATTTATTTATTTTTTTAGTGCTCTTTTAAAAAGAGAATGAGAGCACCTTCTCTCACCAGCATGAGGACACAGGGCAAGAAAGGAAGAGAGAATCTCACCAAAGAATTGGATTGGCCAACATCTTGATTTTAGAATATGGCCTCCAGAACTGTGAGAAATAAAAGTCACTTATTCAAGTCACCCAGTTTATGGTATTTTGTTATAGCAGTCAGGCTGCCAGAAGCACTCTCTATTGTTGGCTTCTTGCTTGAATCTATTTCATTGGAGAACACACTTTGTATGATTTGAATTCTTTAAATTTGTTGAAACTTTTTCCATGGCGCAGGATATAGTCTATCTTGATATGTGTCCTGTAGGCACTTGGACTAATATATATATATATCATGGTTATCAGGCATAGTGTTTTATGACTGATGATGTTATTGAGTTCTTCTATAATGTTGCTAACTTTGTATCTAGTTGTTCTATCAGTTGTTGAGGTAGGGGTATTGAAGTTTCCAACTGTCCTTGTGGATTTGTCTATTTTTTATTTTAATTCTATTAGTTTTCACTTCACACACTTTGCACTGTGCAGTTCTGTTGCTTGATGCATAAACATTTAGGATCATAATGCCTTTTTGGCAAATAACTCTTTTATCATTATATGATGTCCCTTTTTGGCAAGTTTTTGGAAGACCTATTTTATCTGATACTAATATAGTTACTCCTGCTTTTGCTTGATTTGCATGACATATCCCTTTCCATTTACTTTCAACCTGCCTATATCATCATTTGTAATGTGATTTCTTGCAGACAGCATATAATTGGGTTATGCTTTTAATTCACTCCATCAATTTATTTCTTTTAATTTGTATGTTAAAATTATTTACACCTCTACTGGTATAAGTGAGGGTGGGTACACAATTGTTTGTTTGTTCATTTTTTCCCATGGTGTTTGGCTGGAGTAAAGCAGTTATTGTCTGGCAATTTTCTGTCTTGCTACATTGCCCTATTCCTTCCTGGTACTTTGGCTAGAGAGAGCAAGCTTTATTTATTTAATTATTTATTTATTTATTTTGGCATGTACTCACTGGCATTTCAGAGCTGCTGGCTCCTTTAGATCCAACAAAAGAATATATGAGGCAGAAAGAAAATCCAATGAACTGACTACCATGTCTTTCCTTGGGTCCCAACATCTTTAACCGGTCTGTCTTCTCTCCACCTTTCAGTCTTATGCTTGTTTTATATATAACATTCTGAGTTTTTAGTTGTATTTAGTGGGAAAAAATAGAGAATAGATATCTATTCCTCCAAAGCCCGTTTTGCACAGCTCTAGAGCTAAGAATGGCTTTTACGTTTTTTTAAAGAACATGAGACAAAAAAAAGACCACATGTGACCTGCAAAGCCTAAAATATTTACTATATAATCTTTTGTACAACAAAGTTGGAGGCCCATGACTCCAGCCTTGGGCAGGCACCTCGAGTTGATTCTAAGTGCAACTGGAAGGCATTGGAGGGTTGTCCGCAGAGGAATAAAGTGATTTGATTTGCTACTTTGAAGAGATTAACGAAGTTAGTGAATTCAATTATCTCTAAGCACTTTCTTAGAGCTTACAAAATGAGTCTGGGGAAACAAGCTCTGTGGGACAGGACTTAGCTTGAGAAAGGGGTAGGTCTGCCTAATAAAGACTGGCTACCTTGGAGAGTTGCTCTTTTGCCTGAGGTTTTATGGTAAGTAGGTGAGAGAGCTGGGGGTTTAGCCCAGGTCAGCAGGGCTCCAGAGCCTCACAGCCCCCATTCTGCTCTACTTCAGGCGAGGACCCACAGAAAGACTCTGGGCCAGGATCCCTGAGGCTTGAAGCCTTGAAAATCTAGGAAGGGGAGAGAAGGGAGGATGCCTGGGGGATTCACGGCTATTCCCACCACAGGCTGGCCCTGCTTGGTTCCCTACTGCTTCCTCCTCCATCCCTTGTACCTACTCTTGCTGTGCTTCCCAACTCCACTTTCCACCATCACCAAGCCATTTGTTTCTGTTTGTAATTATGCATTTTAATGTTCATTAATTATGGAATGCAAATTGCTCCGAGTGCAAAATTTGTAATGAGCTGTTTTAGCACCCCACCTCCAGGTCTAGAAGGTGGGCCAGCTGTTCTGAGCAGGAGAAGGAAAAACAACAGTCTTATGAAACAGAATAACTTTTCCTGGAGCCTGAGGGAATCAAACGGTAAATAAGGCTGGGGGACTTCCTCGCACAGCTGAAGGAGGAGCTGGTCCCTGCCTGGGTCCTGGGAGACATCTATGTGGCACCTTTATTCTTTACTACAACCTCGGACTGGGAAGGCAGGCATGATCATGGGAAGAGCTCTATCTTTGGGCTCAGCCTCTTATTGGCTCTGTCACCTTGAGCTAGTCACTTGGCTTCGCTGAGCCTGTTTCTTCATCTGAAAGACAATGTTTACAATGAAACTACCCTCAAAGTAGGTGTGGCAGGCAAGTAGGATTCTGGCAATAAGAAGCCAGAACCTAGCAGACCCTCAATACAGATTCATGCATATGAATGGGAGCTGAGTTTCAGTTCTGCCTGGTCTTGGTCTGTAACTGCTGAGTGGCTGCAGACCAGACCAATGGACTTTCCAAGCCTTAGTTTCCCTTAGTGAAGGCATTCGATAACAGAAAGTTGGAGAAGCCTTTCAGTGCTAATTGCTCAGGTTTTGTCAAAGTAACTGTGATTTGTGAAAAGGAGAAAATTAGCTCTAAAATTTTATAAGCAAAATGGAGAATTTCCTTGGAATCAACAGAACATGTTTTAAGAAATCATAAGGATGCCTCCAATCTGCTTAACTATGAGCAAAGCCATATCTTTCTCAAAGAGCTCAGCTAGTATTTGATTTCTCTAAGTCTCATCATGGAGCAGGCACAATAATAGTACTACCTGCTAGTAACAGTATTCCTCCCAACAATAGTACGCCTTATAAGATCATGGTAAAGATTTAAAAAAAATTTTTTTTAATTTAGAGACAAGGCCTCACTCTATTGCCTATGCTGGAGTATGGTGGCAGGACTCTAGCTCATTAAAGCCTCTAACTCCTGGGCTCAAGCCATCCTCCTGCCTCAGTCTCCCAAATAGCTGAGACTACAGGTGTGTGCCACCACACTCAGCTACATTTTAAAATTTTCATCTTTTTGTAGAGTTGGGGTCTCACTATGACAGCCCAGACTGATCTTGAACTCCTTGCCTCAAACAATCCTTTTGTCTCAGTCTCCCAGAACACTGGGATTCCAGGCATGCGCCACTACACCGGGGCATGGTAAAGATTAAATGAGACAATGCAACAACAATGAAACTAAATGTGTTTAAAAAGCAGAATATGCTGTCAGTCACACAGGATACACACACCTGTGAATGGAGTGTGACCAAGCCACCTCCTAGTTTCTCTGAGTCTCCCTTACTACAATTATACATTGTAGAAAGGAACCCCCTCCTCACTAGGCTTGTGAGGGACCAAGCAAGATCATGCACCTGACACATGCCTGACACAGGACAGGCACATAAGATACAAATTGCTGTTGTGGTTACCTTGTTTCTTTCTCCAAGTGGGACACACATTCAGGGGGAAATGTAAGAGCACCACATACATGGAAAGGACAGACAGAATATTGCCATGGGAAGCTTTTGTTCTTCCCAGCAATACTAAGGTGAGACCGGTATCCTCTTGCCCAATTTGCCAATGAGGAAATTGAAACTCAGAGAGGTCAGGCAACTTGACTGAGGTCACACAGCAAGAAGGAGGCAGACTACAGCTGAAGGTCCTCTGATTGCAAACGAGGTGTTCTTTCCCTTGACCCACAAGGATGCAGCTTGTCTGTAATGCCACAAGTGATTCAGACTGGCTAGAGCTTCACAGAGATTCTGGGAAGTTTGTGGGATAGGTTATGAGAAGGCCTGGAGTTTTAGGGACAGAGAGGCTGCTTATAGTGTAGTCTTCGATGTACAGGTCAGATTAAGCATTTTGGGAAGAAGAAGAAGGAGAAAAAGAAGTAAGGAAGGAAATGAAATGGATATTTCCTGAGCACCTATCACGTGCTGAATATTTTCCCACATGTCAGCTCTTTGAATCTGCGCAAAACTCAGAGACACCTCTGAGATACTCACTTTACAAGCAAGGTTACTGAAGATCACACAAGCGGAGGAAGGGCTGCTGAACTCTTCAATATAAGCCATCCCTTTGATAAGAGACTGAGTGGGACAGGTTCTCCTGGTCCCAGGAGGCCTCTGGTATGTCTCCTAGAATGTAAGTGGAAAGGCTCTGCTGCTCCTCACATCCCCACCTCCTCCCTGCTCAGCCTCAATCTGTCAATGAGGCCAGCTAGCCCATCTATTAATGCCAGCATTGATTTGGACAACCAGGCCAATCAAGAGCCCATAATTACTGGGAGTTTTAATCAACTCATGCCAATTCAGCTGCCGCTCAATTTTGTTGGACTTCAGAACTGACAAGGAGGGAAGGAGTGGGTATGCCGAAAGGGTGACAGGGATCGATAGTTCTGGGTAATGTGGGACAGCAGCTGCAGGCACCACCAGGGGGTCTGGGACCTCAGCAACAGAACCTGACCCCAGCCCCCAGGAGAGTTCCCAGCACAGAGTGAAAACCAACATCTTGCTTCACCTCTGCCTCTACCTGAATCTGGAAACCACTCAGGCACCACCAGACAGCACCTGTTCTCTGCAGGATCCGACTCTCAGTACCTCTTCTCATGCTCTGCCTTCGGCCAGCCCTTTCCTCCTCTTCCTAACAAATCCTACACATTATTGTTCAATGGTTCCCCTCTGTGGATCTCTTCCTGACCTCAAAAAGCAGGAGAATGCTGAGGAGACAGAGCGAAATAAAGTCTAATCCACACTCTGCTGTATCCTAGGTATGTGACTTTGGGGAAGTCGCCATACCTTTCTGATCTGGGTTTCCCCATTTTTAAAATATGGACTATAATAAATAACTGCATCCTGATATTGCTGGGAACACGGAGTGCCATCACAGATGAGAAATTTATGTGTGGAAGTTCCTCCTTCCTTTTGATGCCCTGAGTCAGAAAGAATCATTTTTCTTTTTCTCTCATGTTAATTATTCTTCTAGCACAAGCTTCATTCTGCCAGGTGGGATGGTTTCTGGGTCACAGTCTGTCTACCCATGAGTCCACGGTTATTTGGGGAGAGGGACTGTGATACAGCTTCTTTTTTCAGTCCACACGTGGGAGGGTAACAACCGGGTATGCAAGGCAAGTGTGGTCTTTGGGGTCAGGCAGACCTGGGCTTGGATCCCACCTGGCTCTGCCCGTTATTAGCCATGTGATGTTAGCCAGTCATTTCACTAACATTTGAACCTTAACTTGCTTAGAGTAAAATGAGCTTAATTATACCCACTCAGAATTGCTATGAGGGGAAAAGGAAGTTAGAAATGTAATGTCCCTAGCATAGTGCCTGACACATTGTAGAATCACAATTGTGGTAAAAGTTGTTATTATGATTATTATCACTCTTAATAGTCAATGCTCAGGAAATATTTTTGGAATGTATTAAAATGTCTGGCTGTATTGCTTAGTTTTGGCTTGAGCTCCAGTGAAATACCAACAGGCCATTATCCCCACAGGCCAACCATCTGTGCAACCTTCAGCACACACTCACTGAAGACATGAGGAAGGAAATTCAAAGGCTTTCAGGACATAATGTGGGCCAGGCACTACACTAGGTGATTTCCTTATACTACTTTGCTGAAGGCCCACAATTCTATGAGCTTGTTATTAATAGCCTGACTTTTGCAGAAGAGAAAACTGAGGCTTTGAGACTAGGCATGCCTTTCCCCTGGCACTCAGCTCTGGAGCAGAGCCAGGGTGCAAACATGGGCGCATCTGACTCCAAGCCCATTCTCTCTCCCAGGAGAGAAAGGGGTATCACATTGCCCCTTCCTATGCAGACATAAAGAAGTAGAACACATGCTAGTTTCTGACTTCAAGAAGAATCTAGACCAACTGAAGAGATAGGGTAAATACCAAGAGGAAGATAAGCTACCATTCAAAATGGCTTATGATCAAGAACTGTGCCAAACAACAACAAAAATGGATTAAAAATGGGCAAAAAACTTGAATAAACATTTCTCCAAAGAAGATATACAGATGGCCAATAAGCACACAAAAAGATGATCAACAGGAAATGCAAAAGACAATCAGGAAAAATGCAAATCAATCTCACACCAATTAGGAGGGCTGTTATCAAAAATCAGAGAATAATAAGTGTTGGTAAGGACTTGGAAAATTGAAGTCCTGATACTGTTGGTAGGATCGTAAAATAGTGCATCTGCTATGGAAAACATTATAGAGGTTCCTTAAAAAATTAAAAATAGAACTACCATATGAACTAGCAATCCCATTTCTGGGTATATATCCAACAGAACTGAAAATAAAATCTTGAGGAGATATTTTTAAAACCTTATTCATAGCAGCATTATTCACAAGAGTCAAAAGGTAGAAGCAACCCACGTGTCCCTTGTCAGATGAATACAGAAACAAAATGTGATATATATATATATATATATATACACACACACACACACACACACACACATTAATATATCACAATGGAATATTATTCAGCCTCAAAAAGGAAGGAAACCTGACACAAGCTGTGACATAAATGAACCCGAGGGCATTACGCTAAGTGAAATAAGCCAGTCACAAAAAGACATACTGTATAAGTCTATTTATATAAAGTCCTAGAGTAGCCAAATTCATAGCGACCGGATGTAAATGGTGATTGTGGGGCTGTGGGAGAGGAATGGGGAACTGTTTAATGGGTATAGAGTTTCATTTCTGCAAGAAGATGAGAAGAGATCTATAGATTGGGGGCACGACATTGTGAATGTATATAACACTCTTGAACTGTATGTCTACAAAAGGTTAAGACGATGAATGTCATATTATGCATAGCTCATCACAATTTGAAAATTTTTTAAAGATTATTTTATAAGAAGCAGCAGAAGGCTTGCTGGTTTCTGACCTCAAGGAGAATCTGGACCAATTGGGAGACCTGGGTAAATTCTGAGAGGTAGATAAGTAAGTCATGGTTCAAGATGACTGATGATCAGTAACAGTGTTGGAATGGCCGTATGTGATTGCCTGGCTGGGCTTGCTCACCCACGTGTTGACCATGGCTAGCTATCCAAATATATACTGCATGCCTTTCCCATTAGAGGAGTTCCAGGGCGCTCGGAGACGCAGGTTTCCATCCCTGCTTTGAGCACATCCCTTCTCTTTTCTGAATCTCAGTCTATGCAACGTCCAGTGAGAAAATTGGCAGCTGGTCTCCAAGGGCCCTTTCAGCCTGGGCATCCTATGGTTCTCTGCCAGAGGTCAACAGCAGTTCCAAGGGAGATCAGGCTGTAGATTCTGGTAGTAGACAGCATCTGAGCTAGTGAAACCCAAAGGTTTCCTCAGCGGGATTGGCTTGAGAAAATGCTTGCAGTTCACCCCTACAAACATCTGTCAACCTTTGGGTGGCAGTCACCAAGCCTTCTGTGTCTCCCTCTGGAGCTCTCGCATGCTCTGCACAGAGTGGGTGTTCAGTTCAGCAAATGCCTATTCAGAGCCTACTGTCCTCCAGGCCTTACTTGTCAAACCTGAGCCCTAGCCCTCAAAAAAACACCTAGTCTAATGGGGGAGAAAAATAAGTAAGCACATTCTTATAGTCCTTGGGGTTTTTTTATATGGTAGAACTAAGTACAAAGGGCTGAGAAAGGGGAGGCCAGGGAACACTTTTCCAAGAAAGTCTGCCAAGAGTCCTGAAGAATATCTCTTTAATAGCTGTCTGGTGATGATAATAAATAGCC
This sequence comes from Carlito syrichta, assembly GCF_000164805.1. Classification (NCBI taxonomy): domain Eukaryota; kingdom Metazoa; phylum Chordata; class Mammalia; order Primates; family Tarsiidae; genus Carlito; species Carlito syrichta. The sequence continues at coordinate 176,228 of NW_007257555.1, forward strand.
TTTGTATAACTCATTAATAATAATAATAGCTAACACTTAATGGTGCTTACCATGTGCTAGGCACTGCTTTGAATGTGTTTTGAATATTAACTCAACATAGGGGCAGCCTGATGGTATAGGCACTATTATTTTATTTATTTATTTATTTATTTTTCTTTTTCAGTTGGGGTCTCATGCTGTTGCCCAGGCTGGAGTGCAGGAAGATGATCGTAGCTCACTGAAGCCTCCAACTCCTGGGCTCAGCTTCTGGAGCAACTGTGACTACAGGTGCACACCACTACACCCAGATAACTTTTTGATTTTTTTTTTTTTTTTTTGTAGAGACAACGTCTTGCATTCCTGGACTTAAGCAATCCTCCCGCTTTGGCTTCCCAAAGTGTTGGGATTGCAGGCCTGAGCCACTGCACATGGCCAACTCTACACCTTTTTAAAATTTTTTTTACAAAGAAGAAAACTGAGACTCAGTTTTTGTAACTTGTCCCAAGGACACAAGGCAAGTAAGTGTCATAATTAGGATATAAAGCCACACTAAGCTGCCTTTCATAGCAGGTTAAGATTTTTAAAGAACTTTTCCATCTATTACATTATTCCAGCCTCATGTGCCTGTAGGATAGAGGTTCAGATCCTATTTGGGAGAACAGAACCTTGAGATGCAGAGATGTGAGGAACTTCCCCAAGGTCACACAGGGAGTAGGTGCACGGTGGCCCTGAGGCTCTACTCAGGCCCGCACCTCTCTAAAGCTGTGTCCTCTGGACTGATGGCAGTACTCAGCGAGGAGCCCTCTCTGTGGCTGAGGCAGGGGCTCTTACCACCTTCTGCCTGGGTTCAGGCAATTTGTGGCTTAAGCATGCTGGGAGGAAAATGAACATCCATTGTACACTCCCCTTATGCCAGACACGCTACTAGGCTATGTTATTTTATTCAATCATCCTAACTCCTCAGAAAAAGAGGGCACTGTTATTTTCACCTCTCACAGGTGAGAAACTGAGGTTTAGAGAGGCGAGACGACTTGCTTCAAGTCCATACTATAGATGCTTAGATTTCTTTCAGTTTTCAGAAGCCTCAAGTCCTATTCTCTCTGTGAGTGGTGCAGAGACCAGGGAATTTTGCTATAGACCTGTGTGCGAGGGGACACTTGGGGGAAAATGACTTATTGTGACATCACCTGAGCACTTACCACGGAGCCAGGTCCCGTTGTAAGCACTGAATGTACAAGAACTCATTCCTTCCTCACACCAACCCTGGGTGGCAAATCATGCCTATTTAACAGATGGGGGCATCTAAAGCACAGGGAGGTTCGCTAACTTGCCCAAAGTCACACAGCCAGTGAATGGTAGAGCCAGGAAGTCTGGCACCATAGTCTTTTTTCCTAACCTTTCTCCAACACTTCATATAACAACCACATAAGGTAGTGTCCTGCAGGGGAAAAAAAAACAAAAAACAAATTCATTTTCTCCTACTAGATTGTCTCATAGCACAATCAACACAGAATGCTCTGTAACCTCTGGTCACTAAAGTGTATGGGGATTTCTCTCTACTCGAAAGCAATTCTCTAGTGAATTCTCCAGCAGACATCAGCTACATGTCCTCTAATTCAGTTCAATTCTGTCACTATCTACCTGAAGATAGTGTCAGATACCCCAGGCTGAGACTTGACCCCACAAAACTGCATCCCACTTCTGATGCCAATTACAAGCCTGGCTTGTTGTACCTGTGCTTCTGACTGACTGGCTGTAAATTGGGGTTCCCACGGCAACTTCCTTGAGTTCCATTAATTTGCTAGAGCGACTCACAGAACTCAGGGAAACGCTTACGTTCACTGGTTTATTATAAAGGATATACTGATGAACATGAGATGGAAAAGTTGCATAGGGTGAAGAATGGGGGAAGGGACACAGCATTCCTATCCAGAAAGTTCCATGTGTTCAGCTCTCTGGAAACTCCCGAATCCAGTCCTTTTGGGTTTTTATGGAAGTTTCATTATGTAGGCATGATTGATCAAATCACTGGCAATTGGTGATCAACTTAACTTCCAGGCCTTCTCCCCTCTCCAGGGGTTGGAGGTAGGGCTGAAAGTGCCAACTCTAATCTTGCCTGGGCCTTCCCTGTGACCAGCCCCCACCTGGAAGGTACAGAGGGGAGGCCTCCAGTCAGCTCATTAGCATACAAAAAAGACCCTGATCACCTTGGAGATAGCAAGGATTTTAGGAGTTGGACATCAGGAAACAATAAAGACCAAATGTATATATTTTACAATATCCTAGGTATGTACTATTATTTCACTCTTGTTTTCATACCGAAGGCTAATACACAAAGGGTTTAAGGCAACTTGTCTCAACATTTCAAGGTACATGGTAGAGACAGGATATGAACCCATACAGCTTGATTCCAAAGAACTTCCTTTATCCACGTCAGGATCAGGTCTTCACTAGGGCAGGCTGGAGACATGGATTTTTCCTTGCCTGCCGGGTCTAGCAATCTGCTTTTCTTGTCCCATCCTTTGTCACTAAAAACTCAATTTGCAGCTTGAGGCGGTGTTCTCACACCGCACCTTCTCATTGATCATCCAGACTCTGAGTGAGAAATGATTTTATAAGCTCGTTGGCTTTGAAAAGCATAGAGCAGCAGCCATTGAGCATATGCTTCTGTGGGTATATATTTATTCAGCTTATGTTGAGTGTAGTTTTGGATGGTTTGCATATTTTATTTTTTGTTGCAGAGAGCAATTTAAAAGAAGAAGAAAAAAACTTCGTCTCTGAATGGAGACAGATGCCATATATGTTGGCCCCTCGAGGGACTGGAAAGGATAAGGTTCCCCAAGTTCTGCATTCTGGGAATCAAGGTGGGTGGGAGGAAACTCACAAGTCCTGATAATCAAGCATCAAGTCGGACACCCACAGTAAAACACTAACCACTCAGCCCCAGGGCAGGGCCCTCCAAGTTTCGTTTCCAAGGTCTCCCCAACAGCCTGACTCAGACTCACTCTGTCCTCTAGATATTATTTACTGAGTACTAAATATTGGCTAGCATGTATGGGGCGTGTACCTGTAGTCCAAGTTACTTGGGAGGTTGAGGCAGAAGGATCACTTGAGCCTGAGAGTTTGAGCTCTGGTGAGCTGTGATTGTGCCGCTGCACTCCAGTCTAAGTGACAAAGTGAGATCCTGACTCAAAAATACATATATAGAGATAGATAGATAGATAGATAGATAGATAGATAGATAGATAGATAGATAGACAGACATATATATATATACATATATATATATACATATATATACATATATACATAATACATACATATATTCACATGTGCATAAAAATAAACATTGGTTAGACCCTGGCACACCATTCCACTTAATTCTCTGGGTCATCCCATGTTAAGAGGCTGTTGTGCATTTGAGAACACCAATACATCATTTCCTAATGTCATCAACTAATGGAGTAGGAATCTGTATGCTAGGAAGCCTGACTCCAGAACCACTGCTCTCAAAGTCTTCATCAGCCTCATCTCATGGTTAACTGGAGTCCTCAGACTGGAGTCCTGATACAAATGCTGCCAATTCCTATATGAGCAACAATGAGGACAGTAAGCATGTCACTTCCCTCTCTTCCACACTTGCAGAATGGGGACAACGAAACCATTTTGCTGGGGGTGCTGTGAAGATTCAGACATCCAAAGTTACACTTAAAAGTCATTCAAGACATTTATTCTCTTTCTCTCTCTACCCCACCCCCTGCCTAAAAGGTTCTCCTCTCACCCAGGATGAACTCAAGATGTAACATTTTTAAATGAGCCTTAGAAAAAGCCTGTAAGATTTTGGACCAGCTGGAGGGAAAAAAAAAAAAAAAATACACTCACGTAGGTGCCAAAGATTCAAAGGAGGAAAGCAGCAGACCAAACCCAAGTCTACACCAGGGGGAATCACGATGAAAAGAGAAAGTTCATCCAGTCAATGTGCAGAAAGGAAGGAGCCATGTGACACTCTAGAGCAGGATCTGAAGCATCATTTTCCGGCTCCGTAAATAGACTATGAGCTCTTTGTTAGTCAGGGGACAGTTCATCTCTATAACTTTACTGCCAGAAGAGGGTCCAACACATAGTGGGTACTTAGGTGTTGAGTTCTGAATGCAGGTAAAATTTGAATGAACCTGTGGGCCAATTTTTGGCTCAGCCAAAGGAAAAGATCAGTTTTACCTAGCTTGGAGAGATGTGCTGTATGCTGGAGAATCCACTACCAATATTCAAAAATAAAATAACAGAGTTGTCCCATGCATACATAGGTGGAAAAACGATAAAGAAAAGATAAGAGACATGAATAGCATAGAAGTCTGGGTTCTGGCTCTTTCTAGAGAGGAGGAATGGGTTAAAATGAGAAATGGAGGCATGGTGGGTGTATTGGGGAAGCGCTTCTGGAATGTGGGAAATGATCATTCTTAATGGGCGATGGTTAGATGGGTATTGCTTAGTTAATACTGATGAAACTGTAAAAAAAGTTTTACCCATTTTTCTATATAAATATTATATTTCACAATAAAATCGGTATCTATATATCATATAGTAGAACTACTATTAATAAGAGGGAATATTAAAATGTTAATGGTAGTTATTGGAGGTGGAATGACCATGAGTGAAAATGTACTTATTCTTCTTTCTGTATACTCTAAGCATGCTTGTATGTAGTATATAATAATTTTATAATTAAAAATAAGTTTTTAATTGAATTGCTTTGCTACTTAAATGAGGCAATACAAAAACATGAAGCTTAATTCCACCACTTTGGCCTGAAATTTGTCCAAATGAAGAACCTCGTCTTCTCCCTAAGATGTACCGTGCATGAAAGAACAGCTCTTCAGGGGAAGGAAAGAGAAGGGGAAAGGGCTACCAAATCCCACTGGCTCTCATATAGCCCTGTCTTCTATGTCTTCCTCTACTGGACTCAAGTACAACCATGACTTACAGACTGTTGGAAGGAAGAAAGCCACTCCAGAGAGAATTAAGTTCAACTCTAAATTTGCAGGCAGGATAAGGAGCTTAGCTGAGAATGCACAATAACCAGAGCCATGTTGAGAAATAGTCATTCAATCATCTAAGTATGTATCATCCCATGATAATGAGCTTCTAAAATTACCCTTTCCTATCAATGATGGTGAAGAACATTTCTGAAAACCAAGGAAAGTCAAAAAAGGATGCTATGTTTTCTAGCTCACCAAGATCCCTTATACCTGAAAGAAACTGACCTTGGGAAGGGAGGTTAGAGAACTGGATTCTGCTCATGCCTGGCTCGTCACACTCAACCCAGTCACCAACACTGTGAGGTGCAAGGGTCATTCCCAGTTTATGGACAGGATAAGAGAGGCTCAGATACATTCAGAAATTTGACCAAAGTCACAAAGCTTCCCAGTGATAGGGACGGGATTTGAACACAAACCTGTATCATGAGCAAGTCTATTCTTTCCACTGGGTGGAAATTTGATTAATTCATCACCCTCTAGGAATGTAACTCACTCTGTTCAGGTGGAATTTTCTCAGTGAAGAGAAAGACAAACAAGTTTTGATGAAATCTTACTATTTGCTACCACAAAGCAAAAGGATGTAAAAATATCTGAGCTAGTGGGTGACGACTTCTTAAGGCAGGTGTCAGGGAGAAGTTAGAGAATACAGGGGAAAAGATAACTTTTATAATTTATACAATTAATGATGATAATGAGTATGTCATTTCTCATCCACTTATCCCCGAGACCCATGATAAAAAAGAATGATGACAAAGATAAAAGAGGGGTGTTATCATGGGTGGAGGGAAGTCCTACACTACAATTAAGACACCTGGTCCATGTGCTCTTTGGCCTCATTTTGATCATCTTTTATTTTTGACCCAAGGGAGGAAATATTGAGATATATATATATCAAGCTAAGGAGCCAGTTTTTTTTTTCTTTCTTTTTTGAGTTGAGGTCTCACTCTGTCACCCAGACTGAAGAGCCGTGGCAGGATTATGGCTCACCACAGCCTTAACTTCCTGGGCTCAGGCAATTCTTCCTAGAAGTTAGGATTGCAGGCCCACACTACACACCCAGGTATTTTATTTATTTATTTTTTGTAGAGATGAGGTCTTGCTCTAGTGCCCAGGCTGGTTTAAAACTCCTGTCCTCAAGCAATTCTCCAGCCTTGGCCTCCCAAAGTGTTAGGATTACAAGTGTAAGTCACCACATCCAGCTCAATTGGAAATGCTTTTGGAAAAGCAGAACATGTAGTTATGACATAGAAAATTTTCTCAAAGAAACACAACTACATGCTTTTTATGCTTCTATTTTAAAACATATATATCGAGAGAAATTCTTATTTATATTTGCATATGCATAGGATATATAATATATAGAAGGATATATATTAATATATACCAAATGGTAGCACATTTATCTCTAAAGTGAATGAGTGGTAGAGAAAAAGGAGTTTCTTTTTCTGTATGCATTTCAACAGTGTTTGAATTTATTTTATTTCATGCTGAGCATAACCTATTAAAAAAAAAAAACTATTGCAGAGGACACAAACAAATGGAGAAAAATCCCATGCTCACAGATTGGAAGAATCAACATTATTAAAATGACCATATTATCCAAAGTAATCTACAGATTCAATGCAATCCCTATCAAACTACCAATGAAATTTTTTACAGAATTAGAAAAACAATCCTAAAATTCATATGGAACCAAAAAAGAACCAAAGCTGGAGGCATCATGTTGCCTGACTTCAAATTATGCTACAAGGCTGTAGTTACCAAAACAGCATGGTACTGGTACAAGAACAGATACATTAACCAATGGAACAGAATAGAGAATCCCGAAATAAACACAAATACCTACAATCAACTGATCTTTGACAAAGCAGACAGAACCATTTCCAACAAATAGGGGAAAGGACACCCTATTCAACAAGTAGTGCTGAGAAGATGGGACAGCCACATGCAGAAAAAAATGAAACTCGATCCCTATCTCCTCTCATGCACAAAAATTAACTCAAGATGAATTAAAGACTTAAATGTCAGACCTGAAACTATAAAAATCCTAGAAGAAAACCTAGGAAAAACTCTTATGGACATCAGCCTAGGCAAAGAACTTATGACTAAAACCCCAACAGCAAATGCAACTAAAATAAAAATAAATAAGTGGAACTTGATTAAACTAAAAAGTCTCTGCATGGCAAAAGAAATAATCAATAGAGCAAATAGGCAATCTACAGAATAGGAGAAGATATTCATAAACAATGCATCTGACAAAGGCCTCATATCCAGAAGCTACAAAAAGTTCAAACAAATCAGCAGGAAAAAAGTAAATAACCCCATTAAAAAGTGATCCAACAACATGAACAGACATCTCTCAAAATAAAATATACAAACGGGCAACAAACATATGAAAAATGCTTAACATCACTCATCATCAGGGAAATGCAAATTAAAGCATCAATGTAATACCACCCTATACCAGTCAGAATGGCCATTTCTAAAAAAAAATCAGGAAACAATAGATGCTGGTGTGGATGCAGAGAAAAGGGGATGCTTATAAACTGTTATGGGAGTGTAAATCAGTACAACCTCTAAGGAAAGCAGTATGGAGATTTTTCAAACAACTAAAAGTAGATCTACTATTTGATTCAGCAATCCCACTATTTGGCATATAACCTAAGGAACAGAGATCATTACATGAAAAAGACTAGTGCACCCACATGTTCATCCCAGCACAATTCTCAACTGTAAAGATGGGGAATCAACCTAAATGCGCATCAACCAATCAGTAGGTAATGAAAATATGGATATATACACCATGGAATACTACACAGCCATAAAAAAGAATAAAATCATGCCCTTTGCAGCAAGATGGATTGAACTAGAGATCATCATCTTAAGTAAACTGACTCAGAAACAGAAAACCAAACACCACATGTTCTCATTCATATGTGGGAGCTAATGGTCACAAGGATAGAAATAATGGACACTGGGAACACTAATAAGGGAGGAGGGAAGGGGGTGCTAGGGTTCAGAAATTACCTATGGGACACAATGTTCACTATCTGGGGAATGGGCCACCTGAGACCCAATGCCCACCACTATACAGTATGTCCATGTAACAAATATGCATGTGTTCCCCGTGAATCTAAAATTAAAAAACAATAAATAGAACAATACAAAAAAACTAAAAAGAAAGAAGACTGAAGACTGGATGAAGAAAATACCTTATCAATGCAAAAATTCTAGTATTGCAATTAAGATGAACACATTTACTTGAAATTTTCATTTCAGAACTAAGAAAAGGGTGTCTGGTTATCAGCATTCGGATGTCTCTAGATTCCTTCACAGGTGTTCAGCACAGCCACTAAGAACTCTGCCATCATGGCTTCCAGTCTCTTCAAAACTCTGAGGCAGGGGCCCACTACCTCATTTCTCTTCCTCTACATTGTCTCTTATTTAGACTCCCCCACACACATCTTGCACATGTAACTGGATATCACTCCTGAAAGTACTACTTTTATTGTATCCACTCCCCTGCTCAGAGACCTTTAGGCTGAACACCCTATCCTGCTCTGGGATGTACCCTGAAAGAAAAGCAACACTCTAAAACCGGAATGGTGTGCAATGCCAAACACTCTGTTACTCCTTTTAAAAAAAAAGTCCATCTCACACTTTCATCCAAATCATGGAACGCTGTACAACTTGAAGTTTTTACAAACTTCTGGAACTCTATTCTAGAGAAACAACTCTAAACAAGGAGATTTCTGCCCAAAGAAGCCCAGAGCAGCATTGTTTATAATAGACTATATCTGGAAGCAATCAAAATGTCCCATCAGAAGACAGCAGGAATCGGTTGGGAAGATGGTGGCTGAGCCAGTTGGACTATGCAAGTCCCCATGTGAGTGAGTGAGTGTATGAGAAGAGCAACTCCTAGACACATAGTTATTCACCTACACAAAGTAGGCACAAAAGAAAAAATCCTAAAGGCAGCAAGAGAGAAAGGTCAGACTACCTACTGGGGAAAACCAATCAGAATAGCAGCAGACCTATCAGCAGAAACACTACAAGCAAGAAGGGACTGGAGTCCTATATTCAAAGTCCTCAAAGATAAACAATTTCAACCAAGAATTTCCTATCCAGCCAAGCTTAGCTTCATCAGTGATGGAGAATTAAAATCCTTTCCAGACATCCAATCCCTAAGAGATTATGCAGTTTCCAGAGCAGCTCTACAGGAGACACTTAAAAAGGTATTAAGCACAGAAGAAAAGAAAAAAAAAAACCAAAAAGAATGACCACATACTTCCCAAGAGAACAGCAGAGCACAAAATCAACAGAGAATACAGCACAACAAGAAACTTGAAAACACACATGTACATTAACCCCAAAGCCAAGAGAAAACAAGCAGGCAAAGAAAAAACTTTATAAGAACCTCATGACAGCGATAATCAATCACATTTCAATAATCAGCCTGAATGTGAAAGGACTAAATGCAACACTGAAAAGACACAGAATGGCAAACTAGATAGGAAACTGTGAGGCAATTATTTGCTGCATCCAATAGACTCTTCTCACTACAAGAAATGCACACAGACTCAAAGTTAAATGGAAAATGAGATTCCAGGCAAATGGATCACAAAAGAAGGCAGGAGTTGCGATCTTAATATCAGACAAACAACCTTTAAGCTATCAAAAATTTTAAAAGATGCAAAAGGACACTACATAATGATAAAAGTTTCAATCCATCAACAAGAAATATCCATCCTAAACATATATGCACCCAACAAAGCAGCACCAGCATTTATAAAGCAACTACTAAGTAAACAAAAAAAAAGATATTGACACTAACACTATTATAGCAGGGTACTTGAATACCCTACTAACAGCCCTAGATAGACCATCGAGGCAAAAAAATCAACAAGGAGATCCAGAATCTAAACTTGACACTCAACCAAATGGATTTAACAGATAACTACAGATTATTCCACCCCAAAATCACAGAATATACATTCTACTTATTACCACATGAAATGTACCCCAGGATCGACCGCATCTTTGGCTATAAATCAAGCATAAACAAATTTTATAAGGTTGAAATCTTGCCATGCACACTCTCAAACCACAGTGGAATAAAAATAAATATCAATGCCAACAACATTTCCCCAAAGCTCACAAAGATATGGACTCTAAACAGCATGATGCTGAACAACCACTGGGTTAACACTGAAATCAAAGCAGAAATTAAAAGATTCCTGGAAACAAATGAAAATGAAGAAACATCTTACCAAAACCTCTGGGATGCCATGAAATCAGTTCTAAGAGGGGAATTTATATCTCTTAAGCACACATCAAGAAAACAGAAAGATCACAAGTGGAGAGCCTAACAAATCACCTAAGGGAGCTGGAAAGAGAAAACCACCAAAACCCCAACTTTAGCAGAAGATACCAAATCATCAAAATAAGAGCCCAATATGGGACATACAAGACAAAAATATCTTAGAAAACATCAACAAGAGAAAAAGCTGGTTCTTTGAAAGAATTAACAAGATTCATACACCCCAAGCCAGAATGACCAGGAAAAAGAGAAAGTCCAAATAAACACAATCAGAAATACAGAAGATCAAATCACAACCGAACCTGAAGAAATACAAAAGATTATCAGAGATTACTATGTACACCTATATGGAAACAAACTTGATATCCTAAATGAAATGGAGGACTTTCTGACATCATAAAACCTCCCTAGGTTGAAATAAGAAGACATTGAGACACTAAATAGACCAATAACAACCCAGGAAATTGACTCTGTCATAAGAAAACTACCGACAAAAAAAGCCTTGGACCAGATGACTTTCCAGTAGAATTCTGTAAAATGTAAAGAAGGCGCTGATACCAATCCTACTGAAAGTATTCCAGGCAATTGAGAAAGAAGGGATTCTCCCCAAATCATTTTACAAAACTAACATCACACTGGTACCCAAACTGGACAAAGATCCAACAAAAAAAAGAGAACTACAGGCCCAAATCCCTTATGAACATAGATGCAAAAATCCTCAACAGAATTCCAGCAAATCAAATCCAAAAATACATCTCCAAAATCATCCACCATGACCAAGTAGGCTTCATCCCCAGGATGCAGGGCTGGTTTAACATTCACAAGACCATAAATGTAATTAAATACATCAACAGATATAAAAACAAGAACCACATGATTATATCATTAGATGCAGAAAAAACTTTTGATACAATCCAGCATCCTTCTTGATAAAAACCCTCAAACACCTAGGTATAGAAGGAATATACCTCAAAATAGTAAGGGCCATCTACAATAAACCCACAGTTAACATATTGCTAAATGGACAGAAACTGGAAACATTTCCCCTGAAAACTGGAACAAGACAAGGCTGCCCACTCTCACCCCTCTTGTTCAACATTGTGTTGTAAGTCCTAGCTCAGGCAATTAGACAAGAGAAGGAAATCAGGGGTATCCAAAGAAGAAAAGAGGAAGTCAAGTTATCCCTCTTTGCTGATGACATGATCCTATACCTTGAAAATGCAAGAGAATGTCAAAAACCTGCTTGCACTGATAAAGGACTTTGGCAAAGTCTCAGGGTACAAAATAAATGTGCAAAAGACAGTTGCATTC
>NW_007257555.1:188205-227690 GCF_000164805.1 Carlito syrichta
ACCACGAATAGCCAAAACAATCCTTAGCAAAAGAAACAAAGCAGGAGGTATCACACTTCTAGACTTCAAACTTTAAGGCTACAGTAATCAAAACAGCCTGGTATTGGTGCAAGAGCAAGCACATAGACCAATGGAACAGGATAGAGATTTTGGAAGCAAAGCCTCAATTTCTCAACTAACTCATCTTTGACAAAGTCTCCAACAACAACCACTGGGGAAAGGAGAACTTAGTAAATGGTGCTCGGAAAACTGGCTGATCACATGCAGAAGATTGAAACAGGACCCCTGCCTATCACCATACACAAAAATCAACTCTAAATGGATCAAAGACCTAAATGTAAAACCTCAAATTTTTATAAGAATCTTAGAAAACGCAGGAGACACCCTTATGGAAATTGGAACTGGCAACCAATTCCTGATCAGAACCCCAAATGCCCATACCTTAAAAAATAAGATAGACAAGTGGGACCTCATCAACCTAATGAGCTTCTGCAAAAGAAAAGAAACCATCAAGACAGCAGGGAGACAGCCCACAGAATGGGAAAAAATATTAGCCAACTGCATATCTGACAAAGGCCTACTAACATCTAGGATCTACAAGGAACCTAAATGCACCAAAAGGAAAAAAGGAAAACAGCTTCATTAAAAAGTCAGCAAAAGACATGAATAGACACTTCTCAAAAGAAAATATACAACCAGCCAACAGACACTTGAAAAAGTACTCAGCCTCAATAATCATCAGAGAAATGCAAATCAAAACCACATTGAGATACCATCTAACCCCAGTAAGAATGGCCATCATTAATAAAACAAACAAGGACAGATGCTGGTAAGGAAGTGGAGAAAAAGGAACGCTTCTACACTGCTGGGTGGGAATGCAAACTAGTGCAACTTCTCTGGAAGATAGTCTGGTAATTTCTGAAAGAACTAGAAATTGACCTTCCATATGACCTAGCAATTCCCCTATTGGGAATATACCCGGAGGAACTCAAATCATTCTACAAAAAAGATACCTGCACACGTATGTTCATTGCAGCTCTATTCACAATAGCAAAAACATGAAACCAACCATGTTGCCCATTGAAGTTGGACTGGATAAAAAAAATGTGGTACTTATACACAATGGAATATTATAAAGTCATAAAGAGGACAAACATATGGACTTTGCAGTAACTTGGATGAAATTAGAGTCAATCATACTCAGTGATCTATCACAGAAACAAAGAACAGCATACCATATATTCTCACTCATAAGTGGACCTTGAACAATTATAATACTATAAGAAAGGGATGGCAGTAGTGGAAAACTGTCTCGGGGAGGGTGGAATTGGCAGTTGAGGGAAACTGCTAGGGGAGGGAGGAGCATACCTCATCAACAAGGGTACCTGCATAATCAACGTTTGTATACCTAACCATGAATTGTACCCCACATCTTTATACTAATAATTGTTTAAAAAGACAAAGCAAATAATGGCATTTTACTCTCCATGAGATATTAGGCAATTATTACTGATGAAATTTATGAATTTGGTTAAGAATATGAATGATAGTTATGAATCTAGTGAAGAATAAAGGTTTAGTAGCTGCACGATCCTGAGCAAGGTACTTAAGTTCTCTGCCTCAGTTTTCCTATCTATAAAAAAAGGGAAAACAACTAGACCCACCTTAGGTGCTTTGCAAGCACTCAAACAATTTTAGCTTCCTTCTTGCCACCTCCACCATGATCATCCCTGCACGACATATCAGATATAATAATAGTGACCATGTTTCCTGCCTACTTAGGGCCATGTGCCAGCCCATTGCATATGCATTATCTCAGTTAGTTCTAATAGCGGCTTTGTCAGGTAAGCAGTATTATCCTCATTTTACTCAACAGGAACAGAAGACTTAGAGATCCAAAAGTAACTTGTCTCAAAGTTGAATGGCTAATGAGTGGTAGAGCAAGACTGTGCCCCAGGTTTTTCTGATGCTGGAAATTGTGTTCTTAGACACTACACTGACTTCCTGAAGGTAGGGGAAGATAGTCGGAGCACACATTCTCCCATGGGTCCACCTTTCCAAAGGGGACAAGGTGTCTGAGGCAGGTGCATGAAACACACAATTAAAATATAAATGGTCAGTCCAGAGATGCTTACAAAAGGGAGGTAAAGGGATGAAGATACTCTACCTGTAAATTTGTATTCCCCCCATCCAATGAGTTAAGGCTACTCTCTGCTCTATGCTGTCCTTCCCTGCCCTCATCTCTTTCCAACATTCGAACCACTGACCTCTGAGAGCATATATAACAAGATTATAGATTCTGGGAATTGAAGACGATTTTAGCAATGCCCCTCCCCAAGCTGGTCCCAAGTTCTCTCTCTAGGTTCCAGGTGCTGCCTACAGATGGTCACAGTCTTCTGGCAGTGATTGATGTCACACCTGCAGCCAACAGGAGTCAAAACCATGAGTGTAGCTCCAATTCCTGCTTCCAATTTTGGGTTCCTTTTCCCCACACCATTATTTCAGGGCAATCGAAGGGTAAAACCCATCAGTTTTGAAGAATGGGGGCTGCTCTCTGACGTTAACAGAGAATGACTTCCACACAATAAAACCAGATTACCAGAAATACCATTTGACCCAGCAAGTCTGGGTCTCAAATAAATAAAATGAGGGGAAAAAATAGAGAAGCTTTCAAATGTCACAGGAAGAATAAAATATTTAATGTCATAAAAGGGTGCATAGGCTTTATGAGAATGCCACACGTTATAATCTTGGAAGGCCCATGCTTCTACCACCTCCCCCATCCAGCTGGCCAAGGAGGGAGGAGGGCTCTGCTGGAAATTCACAAAGGGAATATGCAAATACCCAACTCCTGATTAAGGAACAGCTCCCTTCCTCTCATCCCCAAAGTGTGAGTGCTATGTGCAAGCGTTGAATCAATGAACAGGGTTCCAATTCTGATTATTTTCACTGACTATCTTTACATCCTTCTCCAGTATTCTGTCTCTTTTAGCTTCCTCTGAATCTCCTGGTTGCAGAACAGGAATAATGAATCCTGGACATTGAGGGAAGGTAGGGAGAAGGAAGTTCCATCTCTCCTTATGCTCTCTGGCATTGGGGACATTTGCTTTATTCTTGAGGAACTCTCCTCAGCCTCTGGAAGTTGTCATTTGATGAGTTCAGAGAATGAGCTTTGGACTTGAGTTTGAATTTCTGCTCTGCCTTTACCTGGCTGGTTGGATTTGGATAAGTTTTCATGCTTTCTGAGTCTGTTTTCTCATGGATAAAATAGGAGTAATAACAGTGCTCACCTTATAAGATGGCTGTGAAGATTCAATGTGATGATGCATCTATATATTTATCAGTACTCAAGGCACAAAAATAGGCACATAAGCAATATTCATTATTCTCTTTATAACTTTATCAGTAATACTAGGATTGATATTATTTATAGCATTCATTCATTTATTTATTAGTAGCATTAATAATATCAGTCCCAGTATTACTGGGGAAGGTATATATAAATAATTTTTTATCTGTGGACCTGTTTGGCAAGAGGACACTTGGATACATAGTGACCATAGGGGAGATACTCCACCTTCAAATACTATTTTCCAACCCAAGGGTCTGAAATAGCCCCCATAAAATGCCTCCTGACTTTGCATCTTTCTAACCATTTTTAAAAAGAAAAATAGGGCAGACATGAGTCCTCTCATTTTAGAGTCTGGCAAAACCTGACCCAGTTGTATTCTTGAATCCATCGCACCCCATGTTGCTGATCTGCAGGGGTAAATTAAGCCTTGAGAGTTCATTTTTGAAGAGGAAGAACCACTCCTCAAGGGCCAGACCCCATGGAGTCTCAGTCCAGCTGCACATCCAGGAGAGCTGGATGCCCGGGCACACAGGACCAGGCTCTCACACGTCAGCAGTGCCTGAGCTGTGCTCCAAAGTGATTTTTCACTCTGCTGATTCTTCGTACTTGTCTTTCCCACCCCTTTTGAGTTTTGCTTCCTTTAATTACAGCCCAATTGGGTCATTAAAAGAGGTAAAGAATGAGGAATGGAGAAAAACAGTCTCTCTCCCTTGCTGAACCAGATTCCAGTTTTTGCCTCCCTCTGAGCAGTGCCATGAGGCTCCTGGCCTATAATAAATGAAAGACCATAACTTTATTCATCTTGACTTTTAAAAAGGCATCCTTTTGTTGTTGTCTCTCAGCATTTCTGTACAATTGGGAATCCATGGTCTTTCCTAATATCTGCAAGGCCAGATGGCTTTTTAGGTCAAAGTGAAAAAAGAAAAAGATGAGCAGGGGGGTAGAAATGTGACTGGATGTTTGTGAGGGCAGAGAATGGGAATGAGGGATTGGTTTGAGGTGGGTCTGGGATTCAGAGGCAGGGCTGAGAACTGACACTAGAAACAACTCCTAAAAGATACCATCACTCCCTAGAAACCAAAGAGTGTTTAAAGCCCTCTACACCCCTCTTTTTTTTTTTTTCAGTCGGGGTCTGATGCTGGCATGCAATGGCACACTCACCCAGCAGCCTTGACCTACTGGGCTCAGGAGATCCCTCTGCCTCAGCCCCCTAAGTAGGTGGAGCTACAGACAAGCACCATAACACCAGGCTAACTTTTTTATTTATTTGTTTATTTTTGTAGAGACAGGGCCTCACTTTGTCACCCAGGTTGGTGTCAAGCAATCCTCCCACCTTAGCCTCCCAAAGTGCTGGATTAAAGGCATGAGCCACTGTGCCTGGCCTCCTCTGTCTTTTTTTTTTTTTTTTTTTGAGTTAGAGTCTCACTCTGTCGCACAGACTGGAGTGCAATGGCCACTCCCAGCCACCGCAGCCTCGACCTGCTGGACTCTGGCAATCCTTCCGCCTCAGCCTTCTGAGTAGCTGGAACTACAGGCGCACGCTACCATGCCCAGCTCATTTTGATTTATTGTAGAGATGAGGTCTCGCCAAGTTGCCCAGGCGGGTCTCGAACCCGCAGGCTCAGGCAATCCACTCATCTCAGCCTCTCAAAGAGCTGGGATTACAGGCTGAGCCACCGAGTCTGGCTCCTCTGTCCTTTCTATGAAGACCCTCAACTATCTAGTGCTGCCCCTCCTGCCCAGCCTACTTCCCACTGTGTTTCTTTACATACCCCAGTTTCCTATCAGACAATTTCATTTTTCTCATGTGTAAAGTGAAAGTAATAATAATATCTAACTCATAGGATTACTGTAACAATTAAATTGGTTAAAATAAGCAAAGCACTTAGAACCATGCCTGGCACAGTCTCTTTATGGATGGTGGCTCTTATATTACTAGCTTTTCTCTTCCATAAAAAGGATATAATAGCATCCTTCTAGAAGGATAGCTATTAAGTATTAACTGCCATGAACAGAAGCAAGCTAGCCAGCACACAGTAGGTGCTTAGTGAATACCAGTTCTCTCTTTTTCTCAGTACTCACACCAACCCCCTTAGATATTCTCATACCAATAAACAGAGGGGCTTGTTCAAGGTTATGCTGTAACCTTGCTGCAGTCTATCTTGTCTTCTGAACTAGCTTATAAAACAAGGTGGAACTCTTCTTTTTGTATCTATCTCCTGTTTCTGTATCCACAGTGCTGGATACAGGAGTGTTACCAAGTAGGTAATTGGACAGCTACAGTGGGAAAGCTGACACTGTGAGGCCATTACTGAAGAAAGGTACAACTGGGAGGAAGGAGCCCTGGAATTAAATCTAGATTTTGTTACTAAGTCCCTACATGACCTTGAGCAATTTCTACATCTTTCTAGGCCTTTGTTTGTCAGTTTGTATAATGGGAAAGGATCCCTTCCTGCTCTGGGAGCCCATGTCTGTAAGTCCATGCTCTAGGTAAGTGGGTAGATGAAAGATGGCCACATATTCTTTGCTACTTTTCTCATTGATGGATGAAGCCTAGTTCTCACCCCTCAAATATGGGCTGAACTTATTGATTTGCCTGACCAAGAGAATGTGGAAGAAATGATGTTCTGGGACTTCTCAGGCTAAAGGCTAAATAGCCTTGCAGCTTCTGCCTAGGATCTTATAACACTGGATCTTGGGATGGTCCCTTTGGAAGCCTGGCCTCCATGGTGTAAGAAGCCCAAGCCAAATGGGGAGGCTAAGACCAAACCCTGTATCTAGCCAAAAGTCCCAGCTTAAGTCCAGCATCGCCTGTATCAACCGCCAGTTGTGCCAACCCTAGGTAAGTGAAGAATCCCAGATAGATTCTTGAAAATTAATCCTCTGGTTCCAGATAACCCCATCTGTCCTGGAGCAGAGACAAACCAACTGTAATCTTCTCATATCCTGACTCAAAGAATTTCAAGCAAAACATAAAGTTGTCTTAAGCCATTGAGTTTGGGGATAGTTTGTTATGCAATAACAAATAATTGAGGCTAGGCACGGTGGCTTACACTTATAGTCCCAGCTGAGGCAAGAGGATAGCTTGAGTCCTGGTTTTAGACCAGTCTAGGCAACTTAACAAGACTTGGGAGCCTTGGATTAAAGAGGCTTGGATTTGGGAGGCTGAGGTGGGAAAATTGCCTGAGCCCAGAAGGTCAAGGATGCGTTGAGCTGTGATCATGCCACTGCATTCCAGTGTGGGTCACATAGGGAGATTTTGACTCTAAATAAATAGTTGAAACAATGAAGGTGAACTGTGAACTGACATTTCAAAAGGGACTGAGGAGGATGGATTTTGATCGCCAGATTGTCTGGTGTTGGGTTAACCCAAAGGCTTCGAGGAAAGCACAAAAGAACAGCATGTGTGAAATGCTTCAGGGGGCAGCAGTGACTTAGAGATAGTGCTGGAAGTGTCCTCCCACACGATGCCATGATTAAGTGCTTACAGTTTTCTTTGTTTTTGTCCTCTATCTTGATTAAAATTTTGCAGTGTTTATACTGCCACACAGAATAAATGGACCCATAGCTTACATTTCAAACTGTGCCTTGCTGACATCATTATGTTTGTCAGATTTATAACATTTCTAATACATGACAATTTTTCACTCTTTAAAACACTGAACAGGAACACAGGCTCCTTCCCTTTTCTGATGTTTAACTCACTGTTGTGTCCCCTATCCTTGGCCAAGAGGTAAGGGCTCCCTGGAAATAACTGGAAATAGAAATAATAGGAGAATTCTTTTTTTTTTTTTTTTTTTTGAGTTGGAGTCTCACTCTGTTGCCCAGACTGGAGTGCAGTGGCTGCTCCCAGTCACCGCAGCCTCGACCTGCTGGGCTCCGGTGATCCTTCTGCCTCAGCCCTCCAAGTAGCTGGAACTACAGGCGTGCGCTATCACACCTGGCTAATTTTTTTGATTCACTGTAGAGATTAGATCTCACCAAGTTGCCCAGGTGGGTCTCGAACCCGCGGACTCAGGCAATCCACTCACCTCAGCCTCCCAAGGCGCGGGATTACAGGTTGAGCCACTGAGCCCAGCTGAGAATTCTTAATATATTATCTATTATATCATTTTCCCTCCTATTATGTTCTGCCCTGTTATTAGTATTTATGCTGTTGTAACAAATTACTGCACAATTATTGTTTTAAAACAACACAAATTAATTTGTATTTACTTATTTATTTTTGTTTATTTTTGAGTCGAGGTCTCACTCCATTGCCTAGGCTGCAGTGCAGTGACAAGATCAAGATGATCATGGCTCATGACAGCCTCGACTTCCTGGGATTAGGTGATCCTTCCATCTCGATATCCTGAGTAGCATGCACCACCATGCCCAGTTACTTTGTTTTAGTTTGTTTTTTTCTGGGAAGAGATGATGTTTTGCTATGTTGCCCAATCTGGTCTCAAACTCCTGGGCTCTAGCAATCCACCTGGCTCAGCCTCCCAAAGTGCTGGGATTATAGGAGTGAGCCACCGTGTTTGGCCTCACAAATTTATTATCCTTCAGTTCTAGTCCCAAATGGGTCTCAGTGGGCTAAAGTCAAAATCTTGGCAGGGCTGTGTTCCCTTCTGGAGGCTCTAGGGGTAAATCCATCTCTTTGCTTTTTCAAGCTTCTAGAGACCATTTCTATTCCTTAGCGAGCAACCCTCTTCCTCTAACTTCACAGCAAGCAATGGTGTCTCTCTGCTCTATTCTTTTCTATTCCACATGTAAGGACCCTTGTGGTTACAATGGGCACATCCTGATGATCCGGATAATTGCCCTCTTTTAAGGTCAGCTAATTAGTAATCTTAATTCCATATGTAAATTTAGTTCCCGATTTGGTCATGTAAGGTAATACAATGTATTTACAGATTCTGGAGATTAGGATGTAGACATCCTTAGGGGAACATTATTCCACCCACCACACACCTTGTGATCTTCTCCCAACTGGGCAACTATATACCTGAGAAACACATGATCCCAGGAGAAGGTTATCACAGCCGAACCAAAGAAACAAGCAAAGGATGTCCCATTTTTAAATTTTGTGTTTCAGAAGTTGAGGTCTAGATAGAAGATAAAATAATAATAACAACAGTGGTAATAATATAGCAATAATGGGGAAATTGTTGCTCTATTAAAGAATTAGATTTCCTCCCATCCACAAAGATCATTTGAGCTGGGGGAAAAAAGAAATGGTGAAAGTCAAATACGATAAACTTGTAAATGCTAATGGATGTCTAAAAGAGCCCCCCTGCTTTATCCCTACCAGACTAATCCCAAGGGTAGTTAAAGGGGGCAAAGGATATGGAAAATCAGGTGAGTCTGAAGTCAAGAGGGGTCTAGGCCTCGCTTGCCAGATAGCCCAGGATGACAGCAAGCATGGTAGGTGCTCTTCCTTGGCATAAAAACAGCCTACTACAAATGCCTTCCTGATGTGTCTAGATCAAGAAAGCCTCCCTCAGATCCTCAGGGTAGAACTGCTGGACATTTCTCATGCCCTTAGGAGGGTGGAAAAGCTATCTATGGATAGATTCAAGTGACTTTGAATGACTTTGGGGTAGAATGAAGAATACAAGGCAGCAGCAGATGGACTGCACACCTGTAAGTCGGGTGGGCACAGAGAGGTCCTTACAGATACTAGAAAGGAAATAAATGATGGACAAGGACCAGATGAGACAACAGGCACCCAATTGAGATGTGATGGCTCAGCACCAAACATTTTCTCACGCCCTAGGCCTAAGGGCACATCAGTCTCTTGAACTTAAATGTCCAGTTAAGAGGTAGGAGGCAGAAAAGTGAATCTGACTAGAATTAAGTTTCTACTAACACTAAAACAGAAATGAAATTCAGTTATGGAAACATTACCAAAAATTAGATATGCTGTGCTTCTAAATGTGTGTGGCCCCAAATATCATATCCACTACATACAAATATCAGTAATGTGGCCTCATTATCTCACACACAAATGGTACTTTGTAAGTCCCAAATCATTTCCAATTATATTCTTTGACTTTTCAGAAAAATCTATGAACTCAAAGAACTGCTGCTTCCTTTTGAAGCATTAAGAAGCTGAGGCTAAAGAAGTCAACATAGATTCCAGAGCCCCATCAACTCAGACCACCCTCCTTTCCACGGTTTCTCAGTATGATCTCCTTTGAGCTCCCACTTTGGGAAAGCAACCCCAATGGCCCCGCGGTAAAAATGATGTTGAAGACATGGTCGTGTTCCTCCAACCTGCCACCTGGTGGTAAGACCATGGAAAGCCACTCTGCTTCCAAAGCCTTATTTCCGTATCTATGAGGGAATCTATAGTCCAGGCTTGCTGTGAGGATGAGTTATTGGATGTAGACATGCTTTGAGAACTCTAAAGTAGCTAAAAATATAAGGCATTATTATTTTTATACCAGATGGAATTTCTTAGAAGGGGAGCTATGAGAAAAAGTTTCTCTTTGCAGGCATGATGGAGAGCCTATAGAGAAATGAAAGGGATTTAAGACCTCAGTGTGAGCATGGGTATTGCCCTGTCTATTCTGGAGACGTAGGGAAGAACTCACCTGAACCCTGGAGTCGCAGCTTGAAAATTACATCCTTAATCTAGAGAGGTGGGTCTTTGACAACTTCATCAGATTCGAATTTTCTCTTAACCTCCAGGGAATAAATGTTCTGTCTCTCTGTTTTTATTTTTCCAGTTTATATTAATGAGAGGTAAGGAGAGACAGCTTCTTTTTACACACACATGCACACATACACACACACACACATGCACACACATGCGGGCGCGTGTGCATCTCTGCATTCTGAGGTTTCATTCTTATAGAACATCTATCCTAAAGGAGAAGGAACTTAGTTTGGGAACAAAAACTGATGGAAAAGAAGAAAGAGGTAGACAACTTAATCTTTTCAGAAACATCAGCCTCATGTTTTGAAGACAACATGGATCTGGAACATCCTTTTGAGCTGTCTGTCTACTGACTGGCTCTAAGACTTGGGCAACTACTCCCCTCAGTGGGTCTCACTTTTCCAATATGCAAAATAAAAGGACTGGATTGCAACACTCTGCGATAGACAGCTACTCATGTTTATGGTCTTAACCCATCCACAACTCATGCTCTGCTGCCAGCACCTCACTTTTCCTTGAGAGTCTATGCCTTCCTCCCTCTCAGGACCATATGTTTAAGGTATAGCTACCTCCTGACCCAAGCTCTAGGTATGGCTGCTTCTGGGATGAGCCCTGTCTATCTTCCTGACAAGCAATTGGTGCAGGCATGGGCATGAGAGCCAAGATGGCCCAGTGAGATGCCATCCTGTGACTGTAGTTGGAGAGACCAGGTGAGAGGTGTTCTTGTGCTGCAGCACTCGCTGACTAGAGATGGTGCAGTTAGCCAGAGAATGACATGGTGCTAAGGGGACAGAGCTAAAGACGGGCCCCCCAGTAACATCGTTTGAGCCCCTCAATCCAACTGCCCTTAAACTTCCATTTGAACCAATACATTACTTCTTTTTGCCTAAACTAGTTTTAGTTTCAGTCACTTGTAATTCCAGGAATTCTAATCTATACAATTTCTAATTGTCCATCTACCTCTAAAGATTGTTGATCATTGAGTCAAATATAGTTTCACTGCATCATCTCATTTTCTAGAAGTTTATACTTTGTATCAATCTCAGGATCTTTGTTTATTTCCCAGCTGGTGTGTTGGTGCACTAAGGGCTGACTGTGTGTTCTATTTCCCTTGGGTCTTGTTCAGAGAACCTAAACCAGTGCAAGAATTCACATTCCTGGCCCCATCCCGACCTTCCTGATCTTCTTCTTCTCTTCCTTATTTACTGAGATGCGTAGTATTGGGGTAATGAGCTGAATCAACAGATTCCCCGGGTTTTCCCTCAGTTTGTTGGGAAAGATAAGCTCAAAAGTCAGTCTGTGCTATAAAGCGTTACAGGTGATTTAATAAATGTGGGCACAGAAAACAGTAATGATCCCTAGAAGAGCACCACCACCTCTCTGGGGGGAGAATAATGCCACCTTGGGGAAAGGGAAGAGGCTTCATAAAGGAGATGGATTTGGAAAGACCTTACTCGTTTGCTGCGTGGGATTGGAGAGCAATGTATTCTAGGGAGAAAGAACAGTATTGAACAAAGGCACGAAGGCATTAACAGGCAAGTGTGTTTAGAGGTCCACAGCTGATTAGCTCCATTTGGCTCTCATATAAAATTAAAGTCGTAAGAGTAAAGAGTAACCTCTTTGTGTGACTAGAGAGGTTAGAAAGGGGCCACAGGAAGACGGGCATTGAATGCCAGGTTGAGTTTAGCGTATGGGGGCCTTAACACACACACACTTACACACACACACACATACTTGTTAAAAATTCTATCTCCTTTATAGATTAAAAAATTCTAGAGCCAGAACTCTGAAACTTGCATTTTGAACAATCACCCTAGGCCATTTTCATAAAACAAATCATCAATTTGGGGAAACCCTTCTTTAGGCAATAGAAATTCTCACATATCTTCTCCTATGTCTTTATTCCATACTAGATACTAAAACTCCATACAAACAAGGCTGCCTCTCCAGCCTCCACACCTGTGCCATCCTCCCTCATTTCCTCATGTCAGTTGATCCATCTTTTGAAGTCAATTCCAACACTACCAAGACTTCCAAGTAAACCTTCTACAAACCTTAGGTCTCAGTAGAAACTTGCTCTTCTCAGCCACACCAAAGTACCTACTCTCTGCACTATTTAGATCTCACCGACCTGCCACCCATTGTATTCATAGAGGTAAGACATGCCCCATCTCACTCCCAAATGTTCTGCAAGCTTCTGGAGACCAACAGCTCTCCAGGAGCTATTGTATGGTAGGCACTTAAGTTATGATATCTCGCTTCATTCTTCCAACAATCCCAACAGGTAGGTTTAATTGTGCCACAGGCACAAGCTACGGTGGTATGATCCTCCCTGATCAGCTTCCTCTCACAGCAAGGGGCCCCCAGCAGGCAGCCTTAGCACCTGGACCAATGTCATGTTTCTAGGCCAATGAGCACTTACCACACATCCCGACGAGTCCACCTGGCGGTCAGACACACACTTGAAGTTGCGTGTACAACCCCCATTGTTCCGAGAGCAGTCACGAACTGGTCCAAAGGAGGATAGTAGGTCATTGATGGTTTCAAAGTACGTGGACAGCATCGCTTCTTCCCTTGGAGAGAAAGGGGATGGTTAAACCCCAGAGACATCTGCATCATTAGATTTTTACAAATTCATGTGAGTTCATTACATTTGAAATGATCACTTATTTATAATCTGGAAAGTAATACAAATACATATTTCAAAAGAAACAGCAACAGATATTATCATATGACATGGTACTTAAGTCTAATTATGACACAGATAAATGAACTTAGAACTTGGTACCCTTTTATAACATTAATCCTCATAATTTCAGAAAGGAGGTATGAGATGTTTATTTTACCAATAAGTAAACTGTGTCTGAGAATGGTGAAGTGTCTTGCTGAAAGCCACCCAGTTTAAAATGCAACAAAACTAAAGTTTGTATCAAGCTTCATTTGAGTTTAAAGAGAAAGCACTTCTCAATAAATAATTTTGACCTTGCATCATATCCGTGTCTGTAGGTTCTAGAGTTCCCTATAACAACTCTACAATTGGGCACGTTCCTATTTTTTTTATTTTTTTATTTTAAAGATGTAGGGTACAATTCAGGGTTAGGTATACAAATGGTCATTATGCATGTACCCTTGTTGCTGAGGTGGGCGCTTTCCTATTATTTCAGCTTTATAAATATAAAGTTGAAACTTTGAAAGATTGTACCCAAATTCCACAGCCTATAAGCAGCAGAGCAAAAACACAAACACAGGAGTCTGACCCTAGGACCCTAGAATGTTATCTTTCAGACTATGGCCTACAAATCATACCATCACAACAGTCAGCAACAGGTGGTTGAAAGGTCATGGGATTCCAGGGAGATGCATGGTTCCTCCCAAATGAGGTCCTCAGTAGATAAGTCTAGACATGATACCATAATCTGTGGATCTGTGAAAATTCTGTAAGATGCTATTTTACAAGATGGGGGATACAGCTGAGAGCTTCTGGATGTCATGTTCTGGAGAAAGGGCCCCAAATAAGGGGTGTCCTCACACTGGGGGTAGGTATGATTCCCACAGTTGCAGGAGCTATTAAAAGGGATACCACGGCTGGTAAGAAGCAGCATATGGGATTAACAGTAGCATATATCTGTCTGGGGATGGGGAAACACCTCTTATCAACAGGGTGCCTGAATGAAACGTAATTGTACATCTAACCCTTAACTGTACCCCACAAAACCATAATAAAAAATATTGATTAAAATTTAAAAAAAGAAGCAGCATATATTCTTCCCTGGTATGTTCCTCATGGGGTTCAGAGCTGTAAAACAAGGAAGATGCCTATGTCCGCAAGTGAACTAGGAAGAGGTCGATGAGCACTTCAGGGGACGTCTCTGGCCATCCTTCATACTTTCTCCTATTTTTCCCTTCCACAGGCATGGAGCTCCAGATTCGGGTCTCCTAACTCATTTTCTGCCTCCAGTCTTCTCCTCTCTGCCCCATCTTTCATACTGACTGCCAGTGAGCTTGGTAAATCCCAGCTCTAATTAGATACTCCTCTGATCAATAGCTTCCCAGTACTTAGAGAAGAAATATAAATTAGTTTTCTTGGTATTCAAGACTCATCATAATCTGGTCTCTGGCTACCTGTCCAGCTACATTTAACCTGTTTTTATATCCTTTAGTCACAGGTCTCTTCTCATTCCCTGAATACAGTCCCTGAAAACAGACTCTGAAGTGAAAAGTTACATCCAGGAAGTTTATTGAGGAGCCCTCTTTGGAGATACTCCTGTAGAAGTGGGCAATTTCCACAAGAGTGTCTCCTGCATTTTCTAAGATTCTTATAATTTGAGGTTTTACATTTAGGTCTCTGGGAATACACCTGGAGGAACTCAAATCATTCTACAAAAAAAAGATAACTGTGCATACATGTTTATTGTAGCACTATTCACAATAGCAAAAACATGGAACCAAATGTGCTGCCCACTGAAAGTAGACTGGATAAAAAAATGTGGTACAAATACACGATGGAATATTATACAGCTATAAAGAAGGACAAAGTTATGGACTTCACAGCAACTTGGATGGATTTAGGTCTATAATACTGAGTGATCTATCACAGAAACAAAGAACTGAGTACCACATGTGCTCACTCATAAGTGGACCCTGAATACTATCATAATACTACAAGAAAGGAATTGGCAGTAGTGGGGCACTACCAGGGGAGGGGGAGAGTACATAACATCAATTAGGGTACGTAATCCCAATCCAGGTGAAGTGAGGTCCAATGGGAGGCCCAAATTTCACCTGTATGTAGACTGCTTATGTACCCAATCCTGATTTGTACCCCACATCTTAAAAATGAAAAAGAAATTTTTAAAAAATTTTTTAAGTGAGTAAGGCAGGATGGGGCAAAGGGAGATGCAGACCTACAGTGTGTATCTGGAGATTTCGGCTGATCCTGTGGGGAATTATGGATCCAGGGCGGCCCTTTATCAATGTCCTGAGTTAAAGTAAGGGGTCCTGGCCTTTGCCAGTCATGGCTGCTATCTGGAAGGGGTATACTTGGGTGAGGTAGTTCCCTGAGCTAAAGCCACTGATAGTCACAGCTGGCACATGGGTGGGTCAGCCCTGTAGAAGGTATCTGGGTACAGGATGAGCTTCTGCTCCCCATCCTTCTGTCTGGGATGCTCAACTCCAATTTCTCTACTTGATGAAATCCTAAGAATCCTTGACAACTATTCTCATTAATTCATCACATATTAAACATGATTGAGTGCTTCCCATGAATTAGGCACTATTCTAGTTTCTGGGGATACTGTCAGGGCTTGGGACAAGGTCTGGACTTCCAGGGAGCTTACTGCTACCTCCTCTGTATAACCTTTTCTACTCTTCCCACTAGAATTAATTCCTTTTCCCTTTGAGCATATTGTTTAAATCTATTATCTTATTGATCTTAATTATCAGCTCCATGGTCTCCCAGGGAGACTGTAAGCTTTTACAGGGAAGGGCTCAAGATTTATTCATTTCTCTTCAGCCTGCAGCACAAGGCCTGGAAAGAACTGGCACTGGGTAAATGTTTTCAAATGAAACAAAGAAAACCCCAAAAGGTGTGGAGGCAGTCTCCAGCAATCAGGAGTTTCACCAAGAGCCTCCCCAGCAGGAGACTCCCCATCCTTGCCCCCAACTCTGTGTTCCCATTTCAAGTCATTTCTGTCCAGGGACATTGTTGTATAAAGACAAAGAGGAGAAGCAAAGCCCTGCCAGGACTCCGCCTGGTTTCCTGACTTTGTATGGAGTGTGGTGACAGGTATATGGGGAAGAGAATTAATAGTTTCTGAAATGAAGCTCTGGGGAGACTTGCCACTTTTGAATCATTGGTAGAGTTGAGGATCCTGGGAGGACATTAAGGCTATTAAAATATTAATATCCTTAGAGGGAGAAGAAGGAATGCAGAGTGAGAGGAGGAGATAAAGACAGAGAGATCTGAGAGAGCAAGAAAAGAGGTAAACTGACAGAGATACTGCTGAGAGAGAAAGAAGAGGAACAGAGAGGCAGAAATGCACACAGTCATCCAGAGATGGATAGATATATAGAAACATAGATGATAGATAGATAGACAAACACACACACACAGAGGTATAGAGAGACACGGGGGAGAATGATATAGAATGAGATTAAAAGAAAGGCGAATGAAGGCAGAGAAAAGTGTGAAAAGTGAAAAAAGAAGATGAATATGAACAGATAGAATAGGGAGAAGAGAGGAGAGAAACAGGAGTAAGAAACAGAGATTAAAGAGGATACATCGTCAAGGCAAACTGAACATGTATACATATACAGAGGACAGGGAGAGAAGAGAGGGGGAGTGAGAGAGGGACGTGGGAAGGGAGACAGATACAGAAAGAACGAAAGTGACAAGGAAGACATGGAGTGGAAAAGAAAACACACATAGAGAAACATGGAGAGCAGAGACAAAGAAGGAGAAGAAAACAAGAAGCAAAATAAAATAATGTCACCTCGCTGTGGAACCCAGAGACAGCTCAGGCTGTAGAAATAGGGAGACTGAACTCTTTCAAAAGGATTGATCGTGCATAAACATCACTTACATGAGGGGAACATTACTTAAAACACAAAGACCTTTATTACATGAGGGGAGCTTTTCTTAAAATACAAAAAACAGGAGCTGTTATTGAGTCAAAAAAGTGATTGTGTCAGGCTAGGAAATGAAGAATCTGAGTGTGAAAGAGAAAAGAAACTTAAGGCAGACACTGGCATTTTTCTTAACTCAGGGACTCAATCCCTCATCCCATTCAAGTTTTAGGGTCTGTTGAAACGTTGAGCTGCCCCAATAGCAGGGGACAAAGGAATCAATGGAACTGCAACAGGGGCATGGGCAGGTGGAATTAGGGGCACTGCCTTGGGACATCAGGAAACCTGGGTGACAGTCCCAGCTTTGCCAAAAATCACCATCATCACTAATGTCATCTTCCTTGCTTATGATTTCATGAGTACCCGCTATGTGCCAAGAATGATACTAAGCTTCTTTCTTGTCCTATTTACTTTGATTTTCACAAGGTTCCTATGAGCTATACATTTTCAGTCTCATTGTGTAACCAGAGAAACCAGGTCTTGAGGGAGTTGTGTCACTAGCCCTGGTTCTCACAGGCATGAAGCAGTGAGGCCCGGCTGTGCACACAGATCTGTCTGACTTTAGGTCCTGGACTTGCCTGCCCTGTGCCACGACTAAGCTTCAACAATGTGCTCCGCATTCTGGATGTGTCAAACTTCCCTCACAGTAAAGCCAGCAGGAATCTGCATCCAGCCTCTCTCTCTGTCTTAAAGAAGGAAGAGTGGGAAAGGCAGAGCAAGTGCCTCTGTGTGTACCTTCCAGTGCCTGATTACCAACCTGCGCATGTGACCCACAACAGCTCCAATCCATGGTGGAACAAAAGGGGACATGGTGTGTTAGTTTACTAGAACTGCCTCGAGTACCACAAACACAGTGACTTAAAACAACAGACATTTAGTTGGGCATGGTGGTGCCTGCCTGCACTTCCTGCTGAAACGGAAGGATCTCCTGAACCCAGCAGGTCAAGGCTTCAGTAGCCATGAGTATGCCACTGCACTCCAGACTAGGCGACAGAGTGAGACTCTGACTCAAAAATAAAATAAAATAACAGACATTTATCTCTCAGTCTTGAAGACCAGGAGTCCAAAACCAAGGTGTGGCAGATCCCTCATTCCTCTGCAGTCTCTAGGAGAGAATCCTTCCTTGCCTCTTATAGCTTCTGGTGGTTCTGGGAAGCCCTTAGCTTTCTTTGGCTTGTAGTTTCAGGACTCCTATCTCTGCCTTCATCATTGCATGACCTTCTTTCTGTGTGTCATGTCTGTCCTCTCCTCTCCTTTTTTTTTTTTTTTTTTTTGAGTGGGAGGTCTCACTCTGTCATCTAGGCTTGAGTGCAATGGCACACTCACAGCTCACCACAGCCTCAAACCCCTGGGCTCAGACATTCCTTCTGCTTAAGCCTCCCCAGTAGCTAGAGCTACAGGTATGCACCACCATGCCTGGCTAAACTCACTATGTGGTCTACATTAGTCCCGACCTCCAGGGTTCAAGAAATCCTCCTGCCTCAGCCTCCACATCAGTGTGGACCACTGTGCCCTGCCCCTCTCCTCTTTCTACAAGGACACCATCTATTGGATTTAGGCCCTCCTCAATCAATTATAACCTTATCTTGATTATATCTGCAAAAACTTTATTTCCAAATAAGGTCACATTTTGAAGGTTTGAAGGGAAGATAATATTCACGCCCTTATACAGGGCACAGGGGGAGGTGCTCACATTCACATCACAGGACTAAGCTGGGTCTAGAACACTCCAGTCTTTGACTCTTACTCCAGTGCTTTTAACACCACATTGGCTCTTCTAACTCCAGAATTTTCATGTTACATTGTGGGATTTATAAGACCTTAAAAATCTTAGGAAAGTGGTCATGATGAAGCCACTTTCCATGCGATTTGTGCCTTTATTTGAGAAGAGAAAAGACCAGCATTAATTAAGTCTCCACTACATGCCAGGGATTGTGCAGAGGGCTTTTCAACTACCCTCCAATCAGGGGTTGGCCAACTTTTCTGTACAAGGTTAGACAGTAAAGATATTAGCTTTGGGGGTCATGTAGTTTCTGTCCTAACAAGAAGCCATGGACAATATGTAAAAGAATAAGCATAGCTATGTTTCCATAAAACGGTATTTGCAAACAGACTCAGCAGGACGGATTGTTACTTTCTGTTTTAGATGTGAAAACCTGAAGTCAGTGTTGGAGTTAGCATTTGAATCCTGGTTAGTCCAACTCCAGAACCCACATTCTTTCCCCTACATGAAAATTTTTCTGAAACTCAGCCTTCTTGCCTATAAAATGAAAACAATATCAGTCCCACTCCCAACCTAGTATATTATTATGAGGATACAATAACATAATACATAGAATTGTGCTTTCCAAACTCTAAAACCGAATGCAAATGTATGTATTATTTATTCAGCCTATAAATATTTGTGTATCTATGGCATGCCAGGTACCAAGCTGATTATTATTATGGCTTTTTCTTTTTTAACTTTTCTGTACCTCTCTTTCTATACCTGTAAAATCCAGACATTGTACAAAATGTTTCCAAAAATCTCTCTACCTCTGACATCCTAGTACTTTTATTTCTTGTAATACTGGTTCTGATAATAAACAAGAGTAAGCCAGGCCCCACAGGCTGGGTGAGGCTGCCAACCATTCATTACCTGACTGGTCAAGTCCAAAAGCATCACCTGGGTTCCATTTGGCCGAGTCTGCCTGACTCCTACATGGAGTGAGCATTAGGCAGGGAAGCTAGGAACGGATGCTGACATGGCCTGCTGTTAATAAACACCAGGAAAGATCTGTGTCATTCATACAGAGGTGTGAATGGAAGACCCAAAACTGGGACAGTGACAAGCTCCTCTACAAATGAAGGCTAATCATTCTCTAGGTAACAACTGGCAATCTTGCTTCCTGAGTACCCTGGGAAGAAAGGACCTAAGACAGTTTCTTAATAGGAATGAAATTTTTATTTTTAAAAAAGAAAGATTTATTGAGATATAATTAACATACCATATGATTCACCTACTTGAGATGTATAATTTAATGTTTTTAGTATATTCAGAGTTGTGTAGCCATCATCACAATCAATATTAGAAGATTTTCATCATCCCTAAGAGAAAATTTGTATCTATCTACCCATATTCCTCCAATGTCTCTAACCTTGAGCAACCACTAATCTACTGTCTCTATAGATTTACCTAATCTGAATTCTCATTTAAATGAAATCATACAATGTATGGTCATTCAAGATTGGCTACTTTCAGTTTGCATAATGTTTTTCAAGTGCATTCATGTTGTAGCCATATATCAATGCTTCATTCCTTTTTATTGCCAAATTATATTTCATTATATGGATAGTTCATTTATCTGTCATCAGTTGATGGACATTTAGATTGTTTCCTCTCTTCAGCTACTCTAAATAATGCTGCAATGGACACTAATACACAAGGTTTCTAATGTAGATTCATGTTTTCATCTCTTTTGGTGCCCATAGTGCCTTGGGGTTCAGGGAACCTTCTCAGCACCCAACATCATGAGCCACAGTGCAGAACAGTAGATAAGAGGGCAGGTTTGTCTGGAGTCAGCCTGCCCTGCACTGGAATCCCAGTTTCACTCACAAGGAGACCTTAGGCAAGTCCCTTAAGTCCCTGAGTCCCTATTTTCTCATCATCTGAAAAATGGGGATATTAATACCTAGCTAGCAGAACTAGCATGAGAAATAAATTAGATCAGATATGACAAATGTCCAGCACACAATAAGTGTCCAACAACTGGTAATAATTAGCATCATCTGAGCATCTCTCAAAGTGGCAAGAACTATGCTTAGACAATGTAAGGGGAAGGGAAGGAGGGTCTAGGATACCATATGGTCCATTTATTCATTTAAAATGTTTCATTGCTGCCTAACTAGTTCTGGGCACTGAGTTGGTTCCTGGATAACACAGGAATGGCTTTGACATAGCATATGCCAGGCAGGCAGGAAAACAATGAACTTAGCAATGTAAGTGGGGCCATGGGACCATAAAGAAGAGTCTCCCCACACAAAAGTGGGGACTCAGAGAAGGCTTTTTAGAGAAGGCAATACTAAACCTGAGACATATAGGATAGGCAGCAATTAGCTACAAGAATCAGGGTAGTGTGGGACAAGGGAATTATACGCAGAGGGAAGAGAATATGCTAAGACCTGGAGTTAGGAGAGAGTATACCTTGATTGTTGGACTACAAGAGGTGCAAGAAAGCTGGAATGTTGAGGAGGAGGTGGGATACAGCAAAGGATGAGGTAGCAGAGGCTGCCAGGAGCCAGATCAGAGAGAGTTCTGTGTGCCAGGCAGGGATGATTCAGACTTCATCCTGAGAGCTTTGGGTTGCCATTAAAAGGTTCCAAAAGCAGATTCTGCTTGTATTTAGACTAATAACATGGATGAATAACTTATACAAATCATAATGGCAATAATAGTTAATGCTTATTGTAATTTGCATCTGGCAATAAAGTCATATGTCAACCCACTTAGTAGTCCTCATAAAATAAAATGATGTAAATGATATGATTATCCTCATTTTATAAGAGTGAACAACATAAACCACAGTGCAGGCTACACATGTTGATACATGCTACAACATGAATGAACCTTAAAATCATTATGCACACTGAAAGTAGCCAGTCTCAAAAGACCACATATTGTATGATTTCATTCCAATGTTTTAAATCAACTGACTTAATCTTCATAAAACACAATGATGTAAATGATATGATTATCCCCATTTTATAGGAGAAGAAATTGAGGCACAATTTTGGGAATTAGGCCGTTTTGAGACCAGTTAAATGTAATATAGTAAAAGTATTAGGACAGTATCTGCCTGCTTTATAAGGATTTGTTGATAAATAGGCTTCTGGGGGAGGGACAAGGTGAGCTGGCACAAGCCACAGGGAGGTAGATTTAACCTTTTCCAAAGTCGTGTTATTCAGCAATGGGAACGCTACCTCCCAATGTACAGCTGCTGGCATTTGCAGGTATGAAAACTGAGGAGGAAGGGTCATTTTCTACCATGCCTGTGGAGGGGCCTCAAGTTTCTAGGGGAAAGGACGTACAATATCATGTATCATTAGCAACATTAACAAGGTCTCATAGCTCTTAAAGATTTATGACATGAGAACTTTGACTTAACTTAGATTATCTCATTTAATTCTTACCATAGCCCAATGGAATTGTGCCATTATCCTTTTTTTAAAAAATTTTTTTAAAAACCATGCGCACTTACATGGAG
Source organism: Carlito syrichta (assembly GCF_000164805.1). NCBI lineage: Eukaryota > Metazoa > Chordata > Mammalia > Primates > Tarsiidae > Carlito > Carlito syrichta. Next base: position 210,068 of record NW_007257555.1, read on the forward strand.
GACTTGGACCTTACAAGGGTGCAGAGACTGACAGTGAGACCAAGTGAAAAAGCTGGGTTCCCCCTGACTCTGTGCTCCCTAGCATCCTTCCTTCCTGTTTAAGATCCTTTTCCACCCAGAGTTTCTGTGACTGGTGTTTTAGCTGACACTTAACATTCTCCTTCCTCTAGCAATTATGGTTTGCATTAATTTAGGTGGAGATTTATATTGCTTTGCAGAGTGGTTGCATAGCTTCCTGTGAGCATCTTGTGCCTCTGAGTAGCTTGTGAGCTTCCTACATGCTGCTGAGAGCCCTCCTCGTTTACATCCCCCAGTGTACTGGGTGTGCTGCAGCTGTTCACTGAACAGGGACAGGTGCTGAAGAAAAGGATGGGGGCACAAATATGGCCCATCAGCTGTGCAGTCTTGGCAACAAAGAGAAAATAATTGTGATGTCTGTCGCCCTTCTGTGAGAGGGAGACAGTAATAGTCAACTCACTGGGTTGCGGGTCAGGATTCAAAGAGTTAAAAGATACGAAAGCCCCTTTACCATCACCAGACCCCAAAATAACACTCAATAAAGGACTGTTGTGTTTTTGTTGTTGTTGTTGTTGTTGTTTGAGTTGGAGTCTCACTCTGTCACCCAGACTGGAGTGCAGTGGCTGCTCCCAGGCACCGCAGCCTTGACCTGCTGGGTTCCAGTGATCCTTCCGCCTCAGCCTTCCAAGTAGCTGGAACTACAGGGGCGTGCTACCATGCCCGGCTAAATTTTTGATTTATTGTAGAGATGAGGTCTCCCCTGCCCAGGTGGATCTCGAACCTGCGGGCTCAGGCAATCCACTCACCTCAGCCTTCAAAAGGCGCGAGATTACAGGCTGAGCCACCAAGCCCGGCTGACTGTTGTGTTTTGGAAATGCGTTTGTTCATTTAACAAATATTTACCCAGCACTCACCGTGGGAGTTGGAGGTTAGGTATACACATACCTTGTTTTATTGTACTTTGCAGATATTGTGTTTTTCACAGATTGAAGGTCTGTGGCAACCCTAGGTCGAGAAAGGCTATCGGTGCCATTTTTCTAATACCATGTGCTCACTTCATGTGTATGTGTTACATTTTAGTAATTCTCACAATACTTAACTTTTTCATTATATATTATATCTGTTATGGTGGTCTGTGGTCAATGATCTTTGATGCTACTACTGTAATTTGTTTGGGTGCCATGAACTGTGCCCATATAAGATGCCAAACTTAATTGATAAATGGGATTGTTCTGACTGCTCCACTGACCCACCATTCCCTTTTCTCTCTCCCTCTCCTCTGGTCTCTTATTCTATGAGACATACTATTAAAATTAGGCCTGTTATTAACCCTATATTGATCTCTAAGTGTCCAAATGAAAGGAAGAGTCTTGCATCTCTCACTTTAAATCAAAGCTAGAAATGATTAAGCTCAGTGCAGAAGTCCTGTTGAAAGCTGAGCGAGGCCTCTTGCACCAAACTGTTAGTCAAGTTATGAATACAAAGGAAGTAAGTGTTCTTAAAGGGAACTAAACGGGCTACTCCAGTGAACACAAGAATGGTAAGAAGTGGAACAGTCGTATTGCTATTACAGAGAAGGTTTTAGTGGTTTGATAAAAGATCAAACCAGCCACAATAGTTCCTTAAACTACAACCTAATCCAGAACAAGGCCCTAACTCTCTTCAATTCTCTGAAGGCTGAGAGATGCAAGGAGGCTGCAGAAGAAAAATTTGAAGCCAAAAGAAATTGATTCAAAAAGTTAAAAAAAATAACATAAAAGTATGTGAAGCAGCAAGTACTGATGAAGAAATTGCAACAAGTCATCCAGAAGATCTAGCTAAGATCATTGGTGAAGGTCTGCACTAAGCAACAGATTGTCAGTGTATAGGAAACAGTCTTCTATTGGAAGAAAATTCCATCTAGGACTTTCCTTGCTAAAGAGAAGTCAGTTCCTGGCTTCAAAACTTCAAAGGACAGGCTGACTCTTGTTAGAAGCTAATGCAGCTAATGACTTTAAGTTGAAGCCAATACTCATTTACCAATCTGAAAATCCTAGGACTCTTAAGAATGAGAGTAAATCCACTTTGTGCTCTAGAAATAACACAGTCAGCATCACAGCACATCAGTTTACAGTACAGTTTACTGAATAGTTTAAGTCCACTGTTGAGACCTAATGCTGGGGGGGGCGGGGGATCCCTTTCAAAATCCTACTGCTCATTGACAATGCACCTGGTCACCCAACAGCTCTAAAGGAGGTATACAAGGAGATTAATGTTATTTTCATGCCTGCTAACATAATATTCTTTCTCCAGCACATGAATCAAGAAGGAATTTAGACTTTGAAGTCTTGTTATTTAATAGATACATTTTATAAGGCTATGGCTTCCACAGGTGGTGTTTTCTCTAGTAGATGTGGACAAAGTAAGTTAAAAACATTCTGGAAACGTTCACCATTCTAGATGCCATTAAGAACTCATAGAAGGAAGTCAGAACAACATTAACAGGAGTTTAGAAGTTGATTCCAATTTTCATGAATGACTTTGAAGGATGCAAGACTTTAGTGGAGGAAGTAACTGCAGATGTGGTGGAAATAGCAAGTGAACTAGAATTACAAGTGGAGCCTGAAGATATGGCTGAATTGCTGCAGTCTCGTTATAAAGCAAATGGATGTGTAGTTACTTCTTACGGATGAATAAAGAAAGTAGTTTCTTAAAATGTAATCTACTCCTAGTGAAGATGCTGTTAACATTGTTAAAATAACAACAAAGGATTAAATATAGATGATAAAACAGTAGCAAGGTATGAGTGAACTGATTCCAACTGTGGGTAAAATGCTATCGAACCGCATTGCATGCTGCAGAGAAATCTTCCATGAAAGGAAGAGTCAATTAATGTGGCAAATTTCATCACTGTCTTATTTTAAGAAATTGCTACAGCCACCCCCAACCTTCAGTAACCATCACCCTGGTCAGTTGGCAGCCATCCACATTGAGACAAGACCCTCTACCAGCAAAAAGTTTAAAACTTGCTGAAGGTTCAGATGATCATTAGCATTTTTTAGCAATAAAATTTCTCTTAATTAAGGTATACACATTACTTTTTTAGACATAATGCAGTTGTATACTTAATAGACTACAGTATGGTTTTCATATAACTTTCACATGTACCAGGAAAGCAAAAAATTTGTGTGACTCATTTTATTGCAACGTTCGCTTTATTGCACAGTCTGAAACAAAATCTACCCTATCCTCTGAGGTATGCCTGTATTCAGAAAAGAGCAAAGCAGTCAAGGGCATCATCTTCCAGGGTCCACCAGTTAGTTAGTTATTGAAACTGAGTCATTTAGCAAGTATCTGCTTCAATGTCAATGTTATGTGTCTGTCTCTATGCCTATGCTGGTGTCTATGTCTAATGGTATATCTATATCAACATCTATACCTATGCCCATATCTATAGCTAACTCTATAATTATAAACTGTGATATATGCTTTAAAAATACCGGGTCCTGTGGGTGTGTACAGCAGAGGGGTCAAGCTAATCTAGGGAGTTAGGGGTGGGAATGAGATGAGGCAATTTCCCTAGAGGATGTCAAGCCCTAATGACAAACCAGCCTATGGCCTGGCAAAGTGTTGTTACATCCAAGCTTTCCCCAGGCGTGTTGGGATGTTATATGTGCCCTGACTCCCTTCATACCATGCACAGTGACTGTGGAGTCCACCTGATCTCTGAGGCCATCATTCCCCTGGCAAAAAGTCATCTCTTTTTCCCTGTACTTGCTGTGACTACTCAATCATAGACATTCTCCTCCTCACCCAGCCCTCTGTCTCCTACCCTTTGCAAATTTCATCATTATTTTAAAAGAAAACAAACAAACAAAAAGGTTAATTGACAAATGCTGAGGTCCAAGGATCATTTATTCCTGAAATACCCACATGGAGTCATTGAGAGCTCCTCTCTGCTCTCTTCTCAGAGAGTAGCACATTAAAGTGGGTTCCAGAAGTGGGAAGTTCTGGGTTTTCAGGAGTAATTGCTCAGAAAGCCACAACGTTCCCCCAGCTGGGGGTGTGCCTTGATGCTCATGAGCATGGGAGACCCTGGTGATGAGGGACGACAGAGAGGTTGCTGCAAGCCAGGGGAGTCCACCATCAGAATAAACAGGGCCATGACCTCCAGCAGGAAGAGTCCTGGTCTGGAGGCTCAGGAGTGAGGTCTGGCTCCAGTTTAGCCTTCCTCTGCTGTGTGTCTCTGGGTGACCCTTTATCTTCTCTGGTCCTCAAATTCCACATTTGTACAATGAAGGGGTGATCACTAAGGGTTCTTCCAGCTCCAGTTTCTAATAACATCCTGTGGCTTGCCAAGAAGGCTGATGACTGCTTCCATTTGTCAATTTCACTTTCAGATACAAGATAGAAATGTAATAATTCAGAGAGAGAGAGAGAGAGAGAGGAAGAGGAGGAAGAGGAGAGGAGGAGGAGAAAAAGGAGGAGGATCAGAAAGAGAGACAGAGAGAATCTGATTCTAAGAAAATCAAGGGACTTATATAGTCACTAGAAAAATCAGAAATAAATTAAACTGTGTTACTATGAGGATGCTCTGGGCTCAATCTCAGGCCCAGACACTTATTAGATGAGAGAACTTTGACAACTCATTCCACCTCTCTGAACTTCAGTTTCCTCATGCAGAAACTATAGATATAATAGCTAACTCTTAGTTTCATGAGATTTACATAAGACAATAAAAACCTCCAGGCAGTTATGGGCTTTGACATGCTCAGTGCAGTCTAGTGTCTTAAACAGTGCCTGAAACATTATGCTGGCAACCAGATTTTTTATTGGATGGATGAATGAATGTGTGAATGAATAAAAATGTATGTGAAACACTCTGCAGAGCACAGAGTCCATAACAAAGACCAATACACTTACTTTAATTGTTGTGGTTATTGTTGCTAACAATAGCCTGCTTTTCATCAAGCCTAGAGGAGTTTTTAGCTTGGTGTCCAGGACTCTTTTGTCAATCTGAACAAGCTTAAGGGCCACAACTTGGAATCAGGTTTTTATGTGCATAAGATCAAGTGCAGAAGCATTAATTAAACAACTAGTTATCAAAATATTTTAAAAAGTCAATTATAAAATATATATGCTCTTTAATTAATACATTTACTAAAAAGATCTAGTAGCAGATGTAATAATAAGTATAAATTTGAAGTAGTGATGAGCATAAACTATATGTTAAGGCATCTGCAACAAATGACATGTGAAGTAAAACTATATGCAATTTCTGTTGGTGACAAAATCACAGGTGCTGTTAACACACCTGTGTTTACCGACTGTGTTTGTAATAGAAGGAAATGCTAAATTTCAATGAATGCTGCCGAAAGTAAAAGTGTATTATTTTCCCATGTAATTTTATGAACCTCCTGCATGGATCCCAGGTCAAGAGCTCCTAGCATTTTTTTTTTTTAATAAAAAAGATTTCCCCTGAATATATGTCACTTTTTGAACATAATCAGAAGCTTGGGTCCAGATAGGAAGAGACAGGAAATTAAAACTCAGCTATGATCACACCAAAATAATTCCTTCCTGGAGGGAAATATGTGATGTGGCAGAAGAACAGACTTTGGCTTCAGGGAAAAAAAAACTGTAAAAGCCTTCAGAGGTTTGTCCTTGCATGAGTGATCTCCTGTCTCTCAGCTTCAGTTTCCTCACCTGTAAACATGTCATTGCAATGTTTCCTCCCAAGGTGGCTGAGGAACTGGATGAAATAAATAAGGAAATTTACCTTGTGCAAATATGTAAATACTAGCCACTCTCTATCTCTCCTTCTCTTCCTTCTAGGGTAAAATAAATTTATTGCAGTCACCTACACTTAGAGCTGCCATGGGTATCACGATGGGGATGCAGTTCTGAATTTCTTGAGCACCTAGTAAGTGCCAGCCTTCTTCTAGATATTTGGTATTCAAAAGTCCCAAGACAAGTCCCCTGCCCTCGGGAAGGGCACAGGCTTGGCCAGAGACAGCAAGTAAAGATTTATACTATGAAGCTGAGTAGACACTTATAGGTGCATAAAGACACATCATGTGGTCCTCAAGAGGAAGGATTGCTTCTCCCAGGGCTAGTTGGGAAGGCTTCCCAGAAGACATAGTGACACATGGGTTTTAAAGAAAGATAAGGACGATAATGATGTGGAGAGGGGAAGGAAGAGAAAAGGAGAAGAAAAACAGGATGGGTGTTGGAGAATAGCACAGGCACAGAATGTGGAAGAGAGGGAGGAGGGAAAGGTCTCAGAAACAGACAAGAACGGGCAGCAAGCCCATCTTAAGGTGTGAGGTGGGCAGGAGAAAACAGAGCTCACCAGGCTACTGTAGGTGTTTCACAGACATTTTCTAGTTGAATCCCATAAAGATGGCTTTCCTTACCCCATCTTACAGATGAGAAAACTGAGACTCAAAGAGGTAGTCACTTAAAAGCCTATAATTCCCTAAAAGTGGAACCATAATAGGGTTGCAACTATATCTGGCTCTGAAGTCCACATTGTCCTCCCAGAATGCCATTTATAGAGTCTGAGTTGTAATGCCAGCTTTGCTTCATACCTTGTTGTGTGACCTTTGGAGGGTCGCTTGTCTTGCTGACCTCAGCCTCTTTGTTTGTCAAGTGGAGATTATAGCACCTACCACTCAGGACTGATATGAAAATAAAATAAGTCACTTAAATTACAAGACACATTGCTGGGCACAGAGTTAAAGTTCAACTGGCGTGAATTCTCTTTTACTGCAGTTCTCAGTCCCCATCTGGGGTAACTTCTGTCTTTGCACAGTGTTTACAGGTTAGAATAAAGTGCAATTTTCCAAGAGACTCCAGATTATGTACAACACAAGTCGCCTTGACCCACCTACAAATAATTACTTTGCTCTATAAAAGAAAAATCACAGGCAGCAAAAGGCTGGGTTCAGTCTACCTGCTCCTTGCAAAAATTTTAGTAGTGGATAGTGAGTTATGGTAATTGAACATTAGTTAGTTAATTCATTTGCAGAATATGAGCTATTGCTCCTTTGAAGCATTAGGATTCTGTGGAGCACATTTTAATGAATGGGGTTTTTATGTGTGAAAATCACAAGGTAAATTACCCACTAATCATCAATAATTGTAAGATTGTTAGGTATTCAATGCCTTAAATGATGACTGTTCATTTCTTTTGAATAAAGGAAATAATCATCCATTCATTCATCCATTGTTGTATCCATCTATCATTCCACCCATAATTACAAAGATTTTTATTTATTAAGCACCTACTATGCTTGGCCCTGAGCTATGAACTATCAGATATAAAAAAGCCATGGTCTCTGTCCCCCCCAAAACCATCATCTAGCAGAGTAGAAAAGACATAACAACATGACTACAACAATGACCTGAAGAGCTCGGAAGGATGGGTGGGAGTTGACGTATGAATGAAAAAGACTTCAAGCTTTTTGTTTCTGAAATTTTGAACTGTGTGCATAGACATATTTATTCAAAAATAAACAAATCTGTTATTTCTGAAACATCAGTGATGGCACTGAGGGAGGAGGAAGAGGAGAAAAAAGTGGAGGCCGAAAAGGAAGAAGAGAAGTACAGGGGCTCGTGGACTGAAAACAGTCATTATATTTGAGCTAGTGTCATGGGTGCTGAGGTAAAAAAGCAGAACACTGGATTGCAAAGAAAGTGCAAATGAGGAAATGAAACTCTTGAGTGTAAATTATCCTCCAAAAGCTTCCCTATGTCTTAATTTGCATTTATTTGACAAGAAAGAAGGTATTAGTTTTCATCAATCAAGTTGGCAAATATTTTTGTAAAATGATAATTCTCAGTACAGAAGGAGTAGTAGTGAAAAGCAATTTTCCTATTCCACTTGTGGGAGTATAACTTGCCAACATTTATGGAAAGCAATCTGGTGAAATGTAACAAGACGCCTGAGGTATTCGTACACTTTGACCGAGTGATCACAGTAATAAATTCTGTGATAAAAAAATGTAATAAAAAAATGAGCAATGCAGGTGACAATGTATGCACAAAGATGTTCACCATAGCATTGTTTAAAATGGAGTCAAAATGTAAAGTCTACATATCCAACAGTGAGGAAATGGTTATGAACATATGGTTCATTCACATAACAGGATGTTATGTGAAAGTTTAAAACCATGCTTTTCAGATATAGCTAATTTTATGGGAAAAGTATATGTTATAATATTAATTTTTGAAAGGCAGGAAAAATTACATTGACATAAACACACATGCACATATAGTAGAAAATGAGATACTTCAAGGACAAGATAACTTTTTGACTAGGTTGAATGTATGGAGACAGCAGTGAGACTGCACAATGGACTGCTCTTATATTTGTTTATACAATATCATTATCCCCTTCTTCTGGTAACAGAAACCCCCACTTGACTTTGTAAAAATTCACATCCCTCTTCTCCATACATATATACATATTGGATACAGCGTTGTAGACTTATCAGCTAAGGTATCTTTTTTCCTTCTGGCATCAAGGTGAGCAGGTGAATTGATAACTAGTCCAATCAGGTGTTTGGTCCTGGGAAATTGAAAGTACACCCTCAGCTTTCATAAGTGGCATAAAGTTTAGTGATGCAGGATTCATTGTTTATTAACTATCCATGCTCTTCTGCCCCTTGGAAATTCTTCTATCAAGGTAGGTCTACTTGGTTTGCTAACTCTTGTCATAGGCCAGACATGGGAGGTTTCTGGACAAGGCAATGTCAGAAATAGGACTGTATCTTAAATCCTTTCCGAAACACTCAGATCATCTGGATTTGATTCAGCATGTCCTGAATGTTTTCAACAGAAAAATAAATGAAGATTCTGGACTTTTTGGAGTAGTATGTTGAGCAAGGACACAGAGTCTCAGGTGGTCAGACTAGGAGGGACGCTGGTCTTGTGCCATTTGAGGGAGACCAGCAGAAGGCATGGGAAGACAGACCTCCTCCTAGCCCTGTCTCCACCCAGGAGAGCATGAAGCAAGCAGAAAGTAAAGATAAAGGCAAGAAGAGTGCACCCAGAGGTCATTGTTATTGGAGATACTTGGTGAATTCAATCTCATAGCCAGACAGGCAAGTTTTGTCTAGAAGCCTGTGTCTCACAAATCTAAGTTTGAGGACCTGTGCTGCCTGGGAGGTCACAGAGCACAGGAGAAAGCTCTAGGACCTGGAATCCAGGTGAAGTAGGTCCAAGTCCCTGCTAAACTCCTAATGTGAGAGACCTCAGACAGTCACTTGCTGTGGTAGTTTCTAAGGCTGCTGTAACAGAGTGGCATAGACTGGTTGGAGGCTAGAAGTCAAGATCAAGGTACCAGCAGGGTTGGTTTTATTCTGAGGTCTCACTCCTTGGCTTGGAGATGGTCTTTTTTTCCTCTGTGTGTGAGTCCTAATCTCCTCTTCTTATAAGAAGACCAGTCCATACTTCTCTCCTCTTCTCGTGATTTGTCAACCACCTTTGGTGTTCATTGGCTCGTCGATACATCACTGTGGTCTCTGCCTTGATGTTCATATGACATTCTCCCTGTGTGTGTGTATGTCTGTCTCCAAATTTCCTCTTTTTATAAGGACAACAGTCACATGAGATTGGGGTCCACCGCAATAACCTCATTTAACCTTAATTACCTGTTTAAAGACGTTATCTCTGGTCAGGCGTGTTGGCTCATGCCTGCAATCCCACCACTTTGGGAGGTCAAGGTGGGAGGATTTCTTGAGCCCAGGAGTTTGAGACCAGCCTGGGCAACATACAGAGGCCTTGTCTCTACCAAAAAAAAAAAAAAATCAAAAATTTAACCCAGGTATGTGGCACACACCTGTAGATTCAGTTACTTGGGGTACTGAAACAGGAGGATTGCCTGAGCCCAGGAGGTCAAGGATGCTGTTAGCCATGATAGTGCAAAATTGCACTCTAGCCTGGGTGACAGAGTGAGATCTCAACAACAACAAAAAAACCTTTATCTCCACCAAAGACTGAGAAGGTGTGGGGGTGGGAGCCAAGAGAGATTGGTTAGTGGGTGCAAATTGTGAATATATTGTTAGATAGAAGGAATATCCTGTTATGTTAGATAGCAGAGTGGGGTGACTATAGTTAACAAGAATGTATTATATAACCCCAAATAGCTAGAAGAGAAAAAATGAAATGTTCCTAACACATAGAAATGAAAATACTCAAGGTGATGGATACCTTAAATACCCTGACTTGATCATTGCACATTCTTCACATGTAACGAAATATCAGCAGTACTCCATAAATATGTATAAATTTTATGTATCAATAAAAAAGATCTTATCTCCAAGTACAGTCACATTCTGAAATATTAGTGATTAAGACTTCAACATACAAATTTTAAGGGAATCCAGCTCAGTCCATAACACTTCCCTCTTCTGAGCCTCAAATTTCTGATTTTCAACAGGGTTGTTTGCTTAATTCACTTCAAAGGATGTTCATTCATTAATTCACTTATCACACATTCTTCAATTTAACAAATATCTATTGAGTGCCTACTAGTATCATTTATTTATTATTCTATTTTTACTTTGAATACTATCATCTAGACAGTATCATTGGGTTTAGGTTGGTGCAAGAAAATAAGGAAAATTAATCTTTTTTTAATGTCCAAAGCCTGGCGGGCTTTCTGTGATACCATCCAGCAAAAATGAGGGGCCAAGAACTCCTCATTTGGGGACTTATTCCCTTGCCTCTACTTCCTAAGGGTCTATGAGGACCCTTAAGAAGTAAAGGATTCAGGGGTGGGGAGGACCCCACCCCCACCCCGAGAAGATGGCTTTTGAGCAGAAGCTGGAAGGAAGTGCTGGAAAAAACCAGTCTGGGAATATCATGTTGCAAACAGAGAGAACAGCAGGTACAAAGGCCCAGAGGTGGGGGTGGGGTGGGGATTCTCCAAGGAGCAACAGAGGCCAGCTCACAAAGAGTCTCAGAGGTGACAGTAAAAAAAACTTATTATAGGTAAATGCATATGCAATATAAAGCTATTGGAGGGTTTTGAACTAAGAGTGCAATGATGTGAATTGCTTTTTTTTTTTTGAGTTGGAGTCTCACTCTGTCGCCCAGACTGGAGTGCAGTGGCTGCTCCCGGCCTCCGCAGCCTCACCTGCTGGGCTCCAGCGATCCTTCTGCCTCAGCCTTCCGAGTAGCTGGAACTACAGGCGCGCGCTATCACGCCTGGCTAATTTTTTTTGATTTATTGTAGAGATGAGGTCTCGCTGCCCAGGCAGGTCTCGAACCCATGGGCTCAGGCAATCCACTCACCTCAGCCTCCCAAAGGTGCGGGATTACAGGCTGAGCCACCGAGCCCGGCTTGTGATTTGCATTTTAAACAACAATTCTGACAACTCTGTGTAGGTAACATGGTATAAATCAACTCATTTATGTAAAAAATAGGATCAATAATACTTATTATTGATCTATCATGAGATCAGCAGTAACATATATAAAGTTTCTGATCCTCATTCTAAAATAAATGTATTCATTAAGTGCCTACTATGTGTCAGGCATGCCAGATACAGCAGTGTAGATAAAAACAGTGACAACATATTGTCCCCTGGGACCTTCCGATAACATTTTAGCACAGTGTAGATGCTTAATAAATGATTTTCATTTGCTATGAAATTATTGCTTATGACATTATATTATTCATGTTTTTCTCTCTCTTGCCCCAAAAGTGAAAGTGAACCTCCCTCAATGGCTCATTCTTTAGAAACAGGAGGAAGTAAAAGGTAAAAAAGGATAGAAAATAATGCGAGAGGGAACTGGGACATACCATTTCTCATCATGAGCTCTCTAATATGTGGATATGGCCTTCCTCTCCTACGCCTATTGAGCGAAATCCTCTGTATGTTCCAGAGTCCAGCTCAAAGATCACCTCCTCTGTGAAGCTGGAAACCCTCCTTCTACCACAGCACTTGGGCAAAACTTTGCCACTGGCTGTCAACCTCGCTAGCTTGAGGATCCGTCTCTACTGAGGGCAATCCCACTGCACAGGAATAGTTGTTTGTTCGCTGGGTTCATTCTTCTCATTTATTTGTGCATCCACAGGGATTAGCACAAGGTCTGATATGCGGCTGGTATAGTAAATGTTTAGGAAAGAGAGGAAAGGAGAAAGAGAGGGAGGGAGGGAAGGAATCCAATTCTCTTCTCCTCTTTTTCCAAATAATGCCCAAACTCATTTCAATCAACAAGTACTGAGTTTATTGATCAACATTTCTGCAGTATTGAACTGAGTTTCTATTGACAGAAATAACCAGCAACAAGGCAAGGGGAGCAAGAAATATGCTGACAGCCAGTAAATCATGCCCCTAGTATTGGAGTGCCTGTCTAGGCCCAGGGGGACAATCATTAATTTCCTGTTCCTTCATAGTTACGTTTCTTAGGTTGACTGACAAGTTCATTTTGGGGATTCACGTGGACATTTATAAATAAACTCCTTGCTTATTCCATGTTTCCGACTGCACCTGCCACCCAGATGATTGGCTGCCTGGGACTCACATAAAAATTTCAAACTGCCAGCAGTCGCTCAACATGGTACTTAAAGGAAATCTTCCAGTTACTGTATGATATAATCAAGAGAACTCACTTTCCCCAGCATTGTAAGCATCTCAAGTCCACACACAAAGCCCAATAGGATTTCACTCATTGCCCCCACCACCGCATTTAAATAAATGACCTCCAAGCACTTAGCTATTAAAGAGTCTTTCAGCACTCAGAATTTGAAATTAAGTCCCCCGTCCAAGCTGTGTGACTCTTAGCAAGTCACTTAAGCTCTCTGAACTTTAGTTTTCTTGTTTGGAAGATGGAGATTCACTAATGGCACTGCTAAGAAGGACATGAGGTAATATAAGTTAATATGGTTAAAGCTCCCTAGAGGGGGAAAAATCTTCTACTGTTATCTCATTCACTCTAACAATGAGTACCATGATTGCTACTTGCATCTTCCTTTTACAGATAGGGAGATGGCGACTCCAAGAAGAGGAGTGACCTAGTCCAGGTTGGTAAGTGTCAGGGATAGAATATAAACCCAGTTCTGCCTGAGGCAGCTGCTCACACACAATATATATATCATTGATCTTATTAGTGAGTTTACTCCTATGCCTGGCCTAAATTCCATTTGGTGTCAGTGGCCTCCCCTTGAAGGCAGGGGAGGAAGAATTCAGTTCTCTTCCATTCTGCCGCACTTCATATCAACAAGTCGTCTCTAGTTCATCTAGAAATAATTCTGCGGCCTCATGTAGTCATCACAGAAAAGCTCCTATAACCCAAATGCCTGGCATTGATGTATCTAATGCATTCATTGTTCATTGTGCTTCGCTAACAGTAGCTGAGGTACCTTGACATTTACATTCGCATACGATTTCTCTTAGAGAGTGTTTATATTTTGAAAAGGTTTTTGAGTAGTGCTAACTATTAACTTGAGCAGGAAAATATCTCTGTTGAAAGATAATCAGCCATATGTGGTGACGCTTTCAGGCAGAGGCTCAGGACATTTTGCTTTTGTTTACTCAACAGACATTTACTGAATACCTGCTGTCGCTGTCGGGCTTGGTGGCATTCAGATGGTTCGCTGGCATTCAGACGCAGCCTCTCTTTTGCAGCTTCCATTAGAGTAGGGAGGAGCATTAATCAGACTACGTGTCCAGTAGTGAGCACCACACACAAGCTACATTTCATCAACAGTATGAAGTAGCAACTATGCCACCTAACTTGACAGAAGAGGAAAAGAGGCACAGTGAAGCACAGGAGCATGCAATAGCCACACAACATCTCAGATCCAAATGCAGGCGGCCTCCATGGAAATGGGCTTTGATGGGTCAGACAGTGTCATGTAATGAACATTTGGTCTCTGGGCAAGAGGTGAGATGATTTTAGCTGAGGGAAGGGCAAATGGGAATCTATTTTTTACTGTTCTTTCCATTTTTGTATATGTTCAACATTTTCCATGATAAAAATCATATGCATTTGTAAACGTACAGGTTCTGGAGCCAGACAAAGGTCTTAACTGTCAAGCAGGAGTAACAATATGACCATCTTTGGAACACCACTGTTCCAAAGATAAAGTCAATTAGTACAAACAAAGCATTGAGAGCTGGTTGCATTGCAGACATTCAAGGCATATAAATGATTATTTAGCATAACAGCTAAGATGAAAAGCCTGTGTGCTTAGGGTGTGTGGCAAACCCTCCTCACCTAGTCCTGAATATAAGGCAGCCTATTTCTAATTTTCCTGAGAAGATTTTAAGAGTTATTTGATCTGCCTGAATATATAAACTTTGCTTAGAAATGTACATGAGCAAGTCACATATCTAATTATAGTAGGCCATTTATTACTTTAGTGATGACTATATCTATTTAAAACCATGTATTAATGTAATAATACACAAATTTAGAAAAGCTTCTCTACCTTAATCTTTTGTTTCTATAAAAGAGTAACTCTTCACATATAATTCTTGGTCCAGTCTAATATATCTTCTACAACCATTTGCTTTTTAAAATAAGTTAATAGAGAAAGTAACCTCCAAGTGTGAGAAAGCCATGCCCAAGGTAACAGTGTGTTATCTGAGGAATGAATGGTTTTGTGGGGTAGGTGCTGGTCTTATATACCAACATTTACGGTACTGTGGTTTGAGGGCAGATGAATTGTTGAGGAGGAAAGGAGAGGGAGCTGGTTAAAATGGGTGGGGTGACTGGAAGCCTGGCTTGCTGAAAGCTCTGAGAATGAATGGATGGATGCAGAAGATAGAAGACAGATGAAGCTGTGTCAGTCCCATCCAGACCATGCTATACCATATCCAGCTCACTGACTTTTAATCTATTTTTTATTATAAAAGTAAAGCATTGCTGTTGTAAGGCATTTAGACAACATTGGAAAGTAAAAAGAAAAACAAATCCTCTAATCCCATTGCCCAGAGAGCACTACAATCATTGTTGTGCTGTCTTTGATCCACACAGGAATGCTCTTTCCCCAGATAGCTCATGGCTCAAGGTCATGGGATGACCTCCTAATATTAGATTTGCCAGATTTAGCAAATAAAAATACAGGACCCAATTAAATGTGGAGTTTAGATAAACAATGAATACTTTTTTGGTGTAAACATGTCCCAAATATTGCAATTATTCATTGTTTGGCTGAAATTCAAATTCAGCTGGGCACTCAGATTTAATATGGCAACCATATCCCATGGCCCCTGCACCTCCAGCCCTTTCCTATACCACACACTCCCAATCTCCTTTCACCCAAAATAATTTATTATATTTATTATGTATTTTTAGCTTCTTCCCATTCGAATATAAATTACACAAGGCTATGAGTTTTTACTTGTTTTACTCATTGAAGTATTAACAACATCTATTAAGGATACATGACACATCTCACATACACACACACACACACACACACACACACACACACACACTTTAGAATTAAACTATACATATACCTTTTTATTCTCCTTTTTTCCTTAACCTTATTCCAGGAACACTTTAGGAAACTTTTTTTTTCTTTCATAGCCATGATTTTCATGGCAATTTCAGAGTTGCCCAATTAAATTAGCCAATCTGCTATTAAAGAACGTTTGGTTGTTGCAACATTTCCTCAAGTATAATTAATGCCCTGAAGGACGGTTTGGCAGGCTTGTAGGTACATAAGATTCTGCCCACTCTAAAGTAGGAGGAATCTAAATAAAATTCACTCTCTGACTGAGTAGGTGACCTAGGGCAAGTCCCCAGTGCTTCCAGCCTCAGTCCTGTCAGTTGTAAAATGGGATGCGAATAGAAACTGGCTCCACTGGGTGCGTGTCTGAATCCTGTAATATGAAGTGTCAGGATTCCTAGAAGGTGCCTGCATGGGGTGAGCACACAGCAAGACATGTACTCTTATTATCGTCATTAGCGTCATTTCCCATCCCTACCTTCACTCCTGCTCCTTCTCTCAGTCTTGTTTTTCTCTTCCCGCCTCATCTTAGTAATTACATCTACTTATCCAGCAGGCCAAATCTATCCATTTTCAAACTGTCACACTTCATTATTCTTAGGTCCAAAATTCCCTTTTCTCCCCCAAGCCCACTCTCAGATTAACTCCTGCTGACTTCAGGACCCCAAGACAGAGCAAGTGCTTGAAGCTTTTCTGGACACCCATAGTCCTTCCCCTGCACTCCCCCTCCTGCCACACGCTCGTTCTCTGAGCATCCGCATTTCTCCCAATAGCACACTTAATTCCTTGCCTCACAATGCTTGCTTTTCACTCCCTTTGAGTGAGCATCTGCAGAAAAGCAACAACCAGTCTTCCCTACTTCCCTTCTGACTGATCAAGAGCCTTTTTTGTCCTTGCCTTGCTCAGGCGCAGGTTAGAGGGAGAACTCCACAATTTATCAGCCAGATTCTAGAAAGAAAACATGTGGGCCTCCTCTGCCCCTAAACCCAGGGTTTTAGTTGGGCTTTATTCTCAAAGGAAATATTAGCAGGGACAGATGGATGGTAACTGATCATTAATAGTGACCTAAAGAATTGTAAATAGCTCTTTTTAAAAAGAAAATTACTCCATTCCAATTAAAAAAGAAAAGGGTGGTAATTACAGAACAGGAACCAGCACTCTGCTGTGAGTTTCTCCTCCACTGTCTATAATTCTGACAACAATACTGAAGATAGATACGATATTATCATTATTCTTATTTTGTAGGAAAGTAAACAGAAGTTCAGACAGGGCACATAATATGCCCAAGATCTCAGCTAATCAGAGAAAGAGGTGGGATTAGAATTCAAGGTCTGTCTGACACCAAAACCTCTGCATCATGTATAAACTTGAGACTTCACAGCAAATGCTAGAATGTAAAAGCAACTGGTTTTTCAGAAATGTCCTTGGTCGTGTTATTTATTTATCACAAAAGCATTTTATCCCCCTGCACATTTTTGTGAGTGGGTATATTTGGGCAGAGTTCTCTGAGACCCAACACATTCTAAAAGCAAATATAATACATTCATTTGCACAGGTTGAGCATCCATAATCCGAAAATCTGAAATCCATCCGAAATGCTTGAAATAAAAATGCTCCAAAATTGGAAACTTTTTTTTTTAAGTATGGGGCACCATTCAGGATTAGGTGTACAAATGATCATCATACAGATAAAGTTTGGGTTTCTCTTTGGTCCCTACTCTGCCTGGTTTGAGATAAGGTACCCTTATTGATGTTGCATCCTACCACCCCCCTACCCACCCCCAGCAGATTGGAAATGTTTTGAGCACTGTGACACCAAAGTGGGGAAACTACACCTTTGTTTTCTGAAGGGTCAATATACACAAACTTTTTTTCATGCACACAATTATTAAAATGAGTATATAAAATTATTTTCAGGATATGTGCATAAAGTGTATATGAAACATGGATTTTGTGTTTAGACTTGGGTGCCATCTCCAAAATAATTCATTATGCATATGCAAATATTCCAAAATCTGAAATTATTCTGAACTCCAAAACACTGCTGGTTCTAAGCATTTCTATTTGTACTTAGTAAATACCAGGAAGGATATCCAGGGGACATTCTTTTTTTTTTTTTTTTTGAGTTGGAGTCTCACTCTGTCACCCAGA
>NW_007257555.1:227745-237684 GCF_000164805.1 Carlito syrichta
AGAGATGAGGTCTCACCAAGTTGCCCAGGCGGGTCTCGAACCCGTGGGCTCAGACAATCCTCTCACCTCAGCCTCCCAAAGAGCCCGGCTCAGTCTCTATTCTTAAGAGGGTAAAAGGGAGCTCTTGGGGGGAGAGAAAGTGAGTTAGAACTAGATTCTGGAAGTCTTTCTGGATGGAATCTGGGGGTATCCCATCAAGGTCTTAGTAACTTGGGCAGAATTTTCATAGAATCAAATTCTCCTATATTAAACAGCACGGCAAATGAAGACTATTGATTTTCCACTCAGATCAATAAATAAGATAAATTGACCAGAAGGGCTAAATACTGATCAGGGTGAACTGAACATCAACATTTACTAAGAGCAGAGGAAGGAGAAACATAAATATCAGAAAAAATGGAGATGCCAATAGAGCATCAGGGCAGAGCCATCGTTTCCAGTTACAAGGCATGCTTAAGGAATTATATTTTAGTCAGGTCTTCACCAAAAAAAAAAAAAGGGGGAGGAATTAAGTTATTACAATAAAACTTAATTTATTCAGATTGATTACTGAGAAGACCAATTGAATTAAAAACAAAACAAACAAACACAAACAAATGCCATTGATTTCAGATACACAGATATAACCCAGCATAAAAGCACTGCATTGAGTGTCAGAAGACCTGAGTCATGAAGTGTCCTTGTTAAGGGCAGAAAATCATATATTATACAGATGTGTCCTATTTGCAGAGGCTGAAATGTAGGTGGGGTCTTAGATTGAGTTCTGTGGAAGACTGACCTGGAGTCAAGGATTGGGGTACCAGTATTTGATTTGGGAGGCAATCCCAGGAAGCTAGTGAGGGACTTGAAATGAGACAAGGATGGAGGAAAGTAAGCAAGGGTGTGTTAATGAGTGGGCTGCCAGGTGATAACAGGGACTTGACCTTGTCATGGTATCTCTGAGATACTGAGAATACATCCCAGGATCTTTCTACAAAGAGGCAAGAAACCTGGAATATTTTCCCACTAACTCCCTGTCCTCATTTGTTGAGCCTAAGAGCATTACCCTGCCTGCACTTTCCTCCCACCCTCCTTAAAAAAAAGCCTCAGGCAGAGATTCAGGTGCAACCCCCTGGAGCTGCAGGTAATTGTGTCAAAAGTCGATGGGGGAAGACACAAGGCAAGTGGTAATCCTAGCTGAAAGGCTACAAGATCCAGCCCTGTTATCTGTGACCATAGTCAAGTCACTTTACCTCTCTGGGCATCAGTGTCTAATTCTAAAATGAGAGGCTTGAATCTTTGCATTATCTCCAAGACTGAGTGTCAGTAACTCTGAAAACCAGATGGTCAAACTCAGAACCGAGGATTAGAGACCCTTCAGGAAACTGCTTCTCACACAGATAAAAATGATCCATTGTAAGTATTCCACTTGTTTGCTTTCAACTATGAGTTTTTCAAGTGCTTGAATATACACACAAAGATGTGTATGTATAAGGCGATCACTGAGGCATTGTCTGTAGCAGCAAAAAATTGAAAACAACCTAAAACCCCTTCAATTAGGGCACAGCTGAATAAAATGGGTATATTCACATGCTAAAATGTTCTCCTGCAGTCAAAAGGAATGAACTGAATCTATATGTGTCAACATAGGCAGAGTTCAAAAAAATGTTGGTGATGGAAAACAAAAAAGCAATATGCAGAATGTTATATATAGTATGACACCATTTAAGAAAACATGCACATATTACAATGTGTTTTTCTATGAGTTAGTTACTTAAATGGAAATGTATTTTTAAAGGACTGAAGTGACAACACAAACTCATTTAAAATTATTTCAGAAAGACCTGGAAAGATAAAAACCACATATATATGAGCCACTACTTTTGGACAAAGAGAGCAGAAACAAGGACAGACTGGATTAGCAACGATTAATGTGGGTGGGGAAAAGTGATTTTAGTTTTAGCGATATAGTTTTATTTATTTATTTATTTCGAGTCACAGTCTCACTCTGTCACCCAGGCTGGAGTACAGTGGCGTGATCAAAACTCACCACAGTCTCGACCTCCTGTGCTCATGAGATCCTTCTGCCTCAGCCTCCCGAGTAGCTAGGACTACAAAAACCTACCACCATGCCTGGCTAATGCTTTATTTATTTTTTGTAAAGATGAGGTCTTGCTATGTTGCCCAAGCTGGTCTCAAACTCCTGGCCTCAAGCAATTATTCTACCTTGGCCTTCCAAAGTGCTGGAATTACAGGTGTGAACCACCACACCTGGCTTGTTCTAATTTATTAAATCATAATTGATTCAGGCATCTTACATAAACTTAAAAAAAAGGAATATCTACTAGACAGCCTGACATCACAGGAGCTGACTACATGTGGCAATGTGGAAATCATTTGGAAAATAGTCTCAGAAAAACCTAGTGATCCTAGCAAATAACATCTCTGTTAAGAGCCTCTGCCTCCCCAGCTGTGAAATGAACCATAGGCTGATCTTAGCCAAAGGCTGAGGAATCATGAAACAAGGTTCAGAGTGTGTAGAAGGACATGACAGAAGAGGGTTCACCATTCTGCAGGGTCTCTGGCTTCCTGGAGACTATGATTTCTTCTATGTTTACAGAGAGAGTCATGAAAAGTTTAAAAATTGAAGTACAAATCAGAGAGGAAACATAGAGCATAAAACCGTCTGAAATTATCTAAAATATGAAATGAGACCCAATCTTCAAGGCAGCAGTCCCAGAATGGAGACAGGGCAAGAAGTCTGTCATTTATACCAGTTAAACTTGCAAGAAGGATGAAGAGGAACTGAGCCATCTCCTTACCTGCTTCCTCCCTCCTTATCTTGCCCCCCTTCCTCCTTCCTCCTCTTTCTCTCTCTTCCCCTTCCACCTTCTTTTGGTTTTCAGACTCCACAGGAAATAAGTGGGAGGAGAAAAACACATTTACTTTGTGAGGTAATATGGACTCTAATTCTTTTCAGTGTCACTATTATTATTTTTTTGCCATAAGCTTGCTCCTGGCTTGCCAAGGGGTAAAACGTTTTACCACTTCAAATAATTTCTTTCTTTTTTACTGGACTATCTGAAAACAAAGATAGAAATGTGAAAAACTTGTCTAAAGTCAAGCATAGAGTAAGTGACTATGGCTGCAATTTTACTCAAATTCTGACTCCAAAATCTTTTTCTGGCTACCCATATCGTGTGTGTGTGTGTGTGTGTGTGTGTGTGTGTGTGTGTGTGTGTGTGTGTGTGTGTGTGTGTGTGTGTGAGAGAGACAGAGAGACAGAGAGAGAGAGAGAGAGAGAGAGAGAGAAGGCAGCATTATTCTTATGCCAAATTTTACTTTAACTTGCCTTATATGACCAATTTTAAGTACATTAGACGCAGGGAGAACATGACCCAACTTGGATTCCTCTGTGTGTCTTCCAGCACACCTAGCATCATGCCTTGCATAAAATAAGTGCATAGTAATTGATTGTGGAACAAATGGCTGAGCCAGGGACAGTCTCAGTGTGCTGACCCCTAAGCCTTCCTTCACACATCTCAGTGCAGACAGAGAGTTGTGAATGGGCAACATTAACCCTAGTAAAGATCCAGTAAAGGCTTCTCATCTAAAGAGCCCTCGCAGGTAAAAGAGACAGTGTGCAGGAGGCCAGAAAGGCCAGAGTAGCCTGCCAGAACAGGATGGAGTATGAAGTTCCAAAGCCACAAAGATAACAGACATGGCTGCTTTGATTATCTCCTCCTGCAGAGAAAAGGTCGTGGAAATAAGATTGGCCTTTCCCAAACTGTTCAGAGGAAATATGTTAGAGATAAAAGTTTTTGGGGTCAACTATGTTTGAGAATTGTTGGTTAAACTAAGTTAAGCACAGTCCTTTCCTATAACACTTTTTCAAGGAAGTATATATTATAAATAGTCAAGGGGGGAGGAATAAAGTATTTCTCCAATTATGTTAAAAATTGTATTTCCAGAGCAACCCTCAGGGTTACCATTTGACAGGAAATGGATAGAACACCCCATCTGGTTACTTAAAGTCAAGTCAGGAAAAAAATAAATAACCCAGTGAAATTATTTAAAAGAATAAGTAAGAATCATCTCTCAAAGCAGAGAGCCCAGGGTGTACACAGGACAAAAAGTGGGCCTTCTTTTCTCTTTGAAGACTAGCTAATCTCATAGGACAGATGAGCAGGCATTATGGAATCATGTATGACACCTCTTTTTCTCTCTCTAAACTCCCGTGAGATCTGAACTTCAAAACATTTCCGGCTGGGCTTGGTGGCTCAGCCTGTAATCCCAGCACTTTGGGAGGCCAAGATGAGTAGATTACCTGAGCCCGCAGGTTAGAGACCCACCCAGGCGACCTGGCGAGACCTTGTCTTTACAATAAATCAAAAAATTAGCCAGGCATGGTAGCGCACGCCTGTAGTTCCAGCTACTTGGGAGGCTGAGGCGGAAGGATCACTAGAGCCCAGCTGGTCGAGGCTGTGGTGGCCGGGAGCATGCTACTGCACTCCAGTCTGGGTGACGGAGTGAGACTCCAACTAAAAAAAAAACAAAAAAACATTTTCTGAGTCTAAATCTTCCTTTCCTCCTCCACTGCCATCATCCTTGCACAAGCCATCACAGTGCAAGACTATGGCAATATTTTTCCACCTGGCCTTCCTACCTTATAGTTTTACAATCATAAATTTTATGTGGCAACTTGCCTAGGCTAAGGTGTGCCCAGATAATTGACAAAACATTATTTCTGGGTATGT
This sequence comes from Carlito syrichta, assembly GCF_000164805.1. Classification (NCBI taxonomy): domain Eukaryota; kingdom Metazoa; phylum Chordata; class Mammalia; order Primates; family Tarsiidae; genus Carlito; species Carlito syrichta. The sequence goes on from NW_007257555.1 coordinate 232,482, forward strand.
CTATGAGGATGTCCCTGGGAGACATTAGCTTTTTAATTGGTAGGCTGAGTAAGGAAGCTCACCCTTACCAAGGCTGGTTTGCCACATCCAATCTGTTAAGCCTGAATAGAACAAACAGGCAGAGGATGGGCACATTTTATCTCTCTTCTTCAGCTGAGACATCCATCTTCTCCTGTCATTGGACACTGAAGCTCCTAGTTCTCAAACGTTTTACTGGACTAGGACTTACACATTGGCTCCTCTGGTTCTCAGGCCTTGGCGCTTGGACTGGAACAACATTAAAGGCTTTCTTGGGTCTCCCACTTGCAGAATTGTCAGCCTTCATAATCATGTGAGCCAATCACTCAGAATACATCTCTTTCTGTATATCTATATACAATCACGTGCCATAGAAGGATGTTTTGATCCATGACAGACCACATATATGATGGTGGTCCTATAAGATTATAATGCAGCTAAAAATCTCTATTGCCAAAAGATAACACAATAGTCATAACTTCATAGCACAATGCATTCTTCGTTGTTGGTGGTGACACTTGCGTAAACAACTTACTGAACTGCCAGTCATGTAAAAGTAGAGTACATACAATTATGTACAGTACATATTTGGTAATAATAATAAATGAATATGTTCCTGGTTTATGTATTTACTATATTTATTTTTATCATTTAAGAGTGTACTCCTTCTATTTATAAGAAAATGGTTAACTGTAAAAGCGCTCAGGCAGATCCTTCAGAGGTATTCCGGAAGAAAGCCTTTTTATCAGAGGAGACAGCTCCATGAGTGTTGTTGCCCCTGAAGACCGGCTAGCGGGAAAAGATGTGGAGGTAAAAGTCGGTGAGATTGCTGATCTACTCCTGTGTAGGCCTAGGCTAATGTGTGTTTGTGCCTTAGTTTTTAACAAAAAAGTCTCAAAATTAAAAAAAATAGAAGAAAGTTTATAGAATAAGGATATGAAGAAAGGAAATATTGTTATGTAGTTGTACAATGAGTTTGTGATTTAAGCTCTTATGTAAAGAGTCAAAAAGTTTTTAAAAGTTAAAAAGTTCATAAAGCAAAAAAGTTACAGTAGCTAAGATGAATTTATTATTGAAGAATATACATTTACATAAATTTACATAGTCTAAATGCACAGGTATAACATTTTAAAATATTTTATGCCATATTTTTACTGTATTTTTCTATGCTTGGATATACAAGTATATACCACTGTGTTACAAATTCCCACAGTATTCAGTATAGTGACCTACTGTACAGGTGTGTAGCCTAGCAACTACAGACTCCACAATTATAACCTAGGTGTGTACCAGGCTATACCTGTGTTAGTGTAAGTACACTCTATGATGTTCACACAATGAAAAATCACATAACAATGCGTTTCTCAAAACATATCCTTGTCATTTTTTTTTCTTTTTTTTATTATAAAGATGTGGGGTACAATTCAGGGTTAGGGATATAAGCGTTGATTATGCAGGTACCCTTGCTGATGAGGTATGCGCCTCCCTCCCCTAGCAGTTTCCCTCAACTGCCAATCCCACCCCCCTCCCCTGAGAGTTTCCCAATACTGCTAATCCCTTTCTTATAATATTATAATTGTTCAAGGTCCACTTATGAGTGAGAACATATTGTACTCTGTTCTTTGTTTCTGTGACAGATCACTGAGTATGATCGACTCCAAATCCATCCAAGTTGCTGCGAAGTCCATATGTTTGTCCTTATTTATGGCTGCATAATATTCCATTGTGTATAAGTACCACTTTTTTAATCCAGTTCAGCTTCAATGGGTAACATGGTTGGTTCCATGTTTTTGCTATTGTGAACAGAGCTGTCATAAACATAAGTGTGCAGGTATCTTTTTTGAATAATGATTTGAGTTCCTCTAGGTATATTCCCAATAGGAGAATTGCTGGGTCATATGGAAGGTCAATTTCTAGTTCTTTCAGAAATCATCACACTATCTTTCAGAAAGGTTGCACTAGTTTGTATTCCCACCAGCAGTGTAGAAGACTTCCTTTTTCTCTGCATCCTTGCCAGCATCTGTTGTTGTTTGTTTGATTAATGATGGCCATTCTTACTGGGGTTAGGTGGTATCTTAATGTGGTTTTTATTTGCATTTCTCTGATGATGAGTGAGGCTGAGCACTTTTTCATGTGTCTATTGGCTGCCTGTATATCTTCTTTTGAGAAGTGTCTCTTCATGTCTTTTGCTCACTTTTTAATGGGACTGTTTGCTTTTTTTCCTTTTGGTGTGTTTGAGTTCCTTGTAGATCCTAGATGTTAGGCCTTTTGTCAGATACACAATTGGCAAATATTTTTTTTCCCATTCTGTGGGCTGTCTCCCTCTGTCTTGATGGTTTCTTTTACTTTGCAGAAGCTCGTTAGTTTGATGAGATCCCACTTGTCTATCCTATTTCTTAATATATCCTTGTCATTAATCAATGCATGACTGTATGATTTATTGGTTGTTTTTCTGGAGAACCCTGATTAATACAAGTCTATTCTCAACAAAGTAGTCAGAGTACTCCTTTAAAACTTAGGATAGATGTGGTCTCTATTCTGTTTATAGCAGTGTTCCATTTCTTTCAGAGTAAAAGTTAAAGCTCTTCCCACGTCTTTGAAGAGTCCATCAGAATCTGGTCACCTATTACCTCTTCAAACACATCTCCAATTATGTCCCTACCTTTTTCCAGAGAATACCATGCATATTCTGTCTCAGGGCCTTTGCACTTGCTGTTATTCTCTTTGGAATGATCTTCCCCAGATAACCTGAGGGTACATTTTCTTTTCTTTTCTTTTCTTTTTTTCTTCATCTTCTTTTTAAGTTTTTTCTTCTAATATTATATTATTGGGTGAGCCTCCCCAGGCTATCCTATTTAAAATTGAATCTCTTACTCTACCTTTAGTACTCCTGACCCCCTTACCCTGCTCTAATTATATAGCACTTATCACCTCTAATCTACAATATAATTTACCTATGTAATCAGGTTATTGCCTGTCTTCTCTCTTAGAATGTATACTCTTTGTTACCCAAGATCTTTGTTGCATATATCGGTGCTTACTTAGCACCTGGAATGGTATCTAGTATATAGTGAATATTTGTGACAGATTTTCCAGAGATAGACAAAACAATATCTCCCTTCTCACATGCACTTCTTGCAATATGGCCTTGAACATTAGAGTCTCTATGCCTTCTCCTTTAACACGACTTATTAATTATAACTATTCCAACCCTATAGAGCACAGGGGACATGATGTTCTGTGACTAGATGATACAAATGCCATGCATAGCCACCTTCTTCTCTTGAAACTCAGCCACCTTACAGTGACATAACCCAAGGAGCCCATGGTGAGATCCAGTTGGAAACTCACTAAAGTTTACAGCCCATAGCTTTAGGCAAGCTCCCAGTTGGTAGCCAGTACCAACAGGCCAGCCTCTGGGAATGTGCCTTCTTGAACACAGACTCTTCAGCCCCAGGTGAACTGTACTCGCTGATGCATGTGTGGCAGAGATGAACCTGCTGAACCACTCTTGCTGAACTTTGCCCAGATAGTAGATTTGCAAACAAGTGACCATTGTTGTTTTAAGCCACAAAGTTTTAGAGTGTTTTTATGCATCACAAGATGGAATGGGCTCAATAGATGTTGGCTGAGTGAATAAATAAACTGAGCAGACAATACGGAGTTAATACACCGACTCACTGATGTCCACCTGTGTTTTTCCTTCATAGCTAGGAAATCTCAGGTCAAAGTACTGGTGAATGATGGAGTAAGAATAGGTTAGTGCCCAGCCCACTTTTGACACTTCCTTTGAGTTCATGTGAACTCAGACAAAACACACCTGCTCAGATTCCTCATCTATTACAGGGAACTGTGTGGGAGTGATGGATGGGATGATGCGAAAGGACTTACTCAGTATAAACCTTCTGGAGTCTATCACAGTCAACCTGGATATCCTCTCAAGGAATTCCATTCAAACATTAATTGTCATGTGGAATATGTCGGCTGCTAACTCCAGTGTGGTTTCCTATGACTAAAACTAATCTAAAATAATAACCACTCCCATTTATTAAGTGCTTACTATGCACCAGACAGGCACTGCATTAAACAGGCCCTTCTCATTTTACTTAATTCTCAGCACAGGCTAGGATTAGTGTATTCATATGATATTGCTGCTGTAACCAATTACCACACACTTAGAAGCTTAAAACAACATGAATTTATTATCTTGTGGTTCTGGAGGTCAGAAGTTTGAAGTTACTTTTATTGGGCTAAGATAAATATGTTTTCATTTAGAAAACTGTATTCATTTAGAGTTTCTGGGGGAGAATCTGTTTACTTGCCTTTTCCACCTTATAGAGGTTGCCTGCATTTCTTGGCTTGTGGCCCCTTCTTCCAACTTCAAAGTCAGCAGTTTAACATTCTCACCTCTCTGAACCTATTTTCATTCTATGTTTTTTCTCTCTGACTCTGACACTCCTATCCCCCTTTTATAAGGACCTTTTTGACTATACTGTGCCCACCTGGATAACTCAGGATCATTTCTCTTTCTCAAGATCCCAAATTTAATCAAACATGTGATATCCCTTTTTACCATGTACATGATATGTTCCAAGTTATAGAGATTAGAATACAGACTGCTTTGTGTTCATGTGTGTGTGGTGGGAGGAGCATTTTTCAGTCTACCAGAATTCATATTTCCTTTTATGGATCAGGAGGCTGCGTTTCTGGAGGTGAGTTGGCTTACCCAAAGACTCACAGCTGGCAAGCAAGGGACAAGGACTGGAATCCAGGTGCATCTGGCTCCAAGTTCAAGCACATTCCTCACCTTCAGGCTGCCTCACATGGTGTATCAGACCCATGTCCTGTCTTCAAGAAGCCTCCAGCTGTGAGAAGGCACAGTGATGGCTCAAGGCCATCGAAACAGAGACAGCCAGGAGAATGGAGCTCCCTTAGCAGTGAGCACAGCAGGACCACCAGGCCTAACTCATATCTCTGATATCGGGGCTTTGTGGGCAGCTTTTAAACCACATCACACCCCATAGGCAGGTGTGATGTCAGAGTGTATGTGCTAGAGGCTAGGCTTGAGCACATTCTGGCCTGGGTGCTAAACCTATCTCCTCCTCTTTCTGGATATAAGAAATATTCCACCGGGCTCAGTGGCTCAGCCTGTAATCCCGCGCCTTTGGGAGGCTGAGGTGAGTGG